>NC_071349.1:12970000-13115000 GCF_027744825.2 Synchiropus splendidus | reverse complement strand
TTTTTTTTGCTCATATGTTGTAGGATCTGGTGGTCAGTGAGGCTGTTAAATATGTCACGACTGGAGGACGGAGGATTTCCGCCATTGTTATGTCTTCTTCATGTCTCATTAGAGCTACATATCGGGTAGTAAGAGCAACACTGCCCCTCAAGGTTTCCAGTGGCACTGCTCCGTTTGGTCCGTGTCTGTAAGCTTTGTGTAAATATGGAGGAAATGAACGCAGAGTCGAGACAGAAAGCTCCATCCGTATCTGGATCTCTACCTAACACTGAGCATAAATAGACCGTAAGGCTGGGACATGTGAGGCACTTTTGTTGCTCTCTTATTGGCCATGCAGGTAAAGAGACACCCAAAAAAACACCCGACAAAAAAAAAATCCTGGGGAGAACCCTACTGTCACAAATATGAATCACTTGGAACCTGAAACACAAGTAGTTACTGTTTTTTTTTGTTTGGAATTTTCCTGCAAAAACCAAAAAAACATTGTCAGAAAGTCCATACTGTTACAATGTTTCGAGGTTTGGAGGACGGGATTCTACATGGGCAGTAAGACAGAATTTATCTGCGTGTGTGGGGTCTCAGGTGAAAAAAAAATCAATACATCACAGTGATGCTAAAGGCTATAGGAACGGTGTGGCAGAAGCAACAGTAGATAGTGAGGACACTGAAGACCGCTGAAGAAAGTAAAGGGCACGGAAGGTTAGCCAGATAGAGGGAGGGTGAGGAGGGATTTGAATGCATGGTGCAGAAGTGTGGCTGGAGTTAATTGAGTTCCTGCGGAGGTTACTGAAGAGGGGCGATGGTCCAGATGCACGCGATGATAGCGGCATCAGTATTTAGCGAGACGCTCGCTGGCTGTTACTGCGGCGAGGGAGGCGTGTTTGTGTGGCTTTGTTGAGAGAGTTGTTATGCACTCGGAAGTTAATGTTGCGTTGACGATAACGGTGGGAGGTTGTGCTGCTTGTACGTGCGTTCACGGCTCAGGAATGAAGACGATTACAATGCAGATGTTTATAGCGCACACACGATGATCCAGGATACACAGAGAATTCAGTACAGTGGGAAATAATTGTGTTATTTATGTAGTATTCCAGAGGGTCATGAATAAAGATGAGTTTGTGAAATAATTCAGTGTGTTTCTAACCTCAGCGGCAGAACATCACTGCCGTCGATAAGGTCCCCGGTGACTTATTGGCAGACTGGCGAGTCGATCTGCAAGAGTGCCTGTTAACCAAACGTTTTCTGAGCACGGGTGCCTTGACTGTCCACTCAGCCGTCGACAGCCTCCCTGGACTCTTCAGAACGTATACAAGGACATCTTAATGATTGATGATCCTCCGCACTTGTCTCAGATCCAGGACCACTCTGGTGTTGACATCATGTCTGTGAGTGAAGTGAAGGAGGTCAGCACAGAGAGAGGACCCTTCAGAGCAAGACCAGGTGCACGGTCGCCCTCTTCTATTTCTGTGCTCGCCTCCGTATGCCTGAAATAAACCCGTGCTCGGCGTCCTCCACAAACTCCTCGTCCGACCCTCCATCTCAACAACTCTGATAACAAGCTCCGCCGCAGTCTGATGGTACGTCTGACTCTTGCCAGGGTGATGTATTAAAGTTTTGACCTCTCATGTCCGGGACAATGTCACACATGTTCAACAAATGAAAACATGGATGATGAGTTCAATGAATGGACTGTAGATCCTTACAGATTGACTCGTGGTCGGTTCAATGGTGGGTGGATGAAGGAGCAAATAGACGTGTGGAGGAATCGATGGATTGAGGGATCCGTGACAGGTTTTGTTGAGCAGAAGGTTGAATGAGTAAGTGGATCGGCTGGAAAGACACTTAGGGATGGCATGAATGGATGGATGGACTGTTGGATACAGTGTTGGAAAAACTATTGGGCTTCATAATGAGAGATGATAAATGGCAATGAATAGATGTAGATGACACCAACAAATGACTGGATGGATGGAGGGGTTGGTGAAGGAGTGGATGGAGAGTGAAGTGACAAAATGTTAAAGAATGGATGAGCAGATCGGTGGGAATGGATGGACCAATGAACCTATCAGTGGATGAACTGACTGTGGGTGATGTGAAGGGGTGAATGGATAATGGAAGCATAGATGGATGAGTTCTTTACTGGATAGAGTCGAGAATTGAAAGTTTGATGATCCTGCTGTTAAGTTGATCAATGGTGTTCCGCCTGAGATGCTGTTGGTTTCCAGGAAGAAGGAAGTTGGGCCTCTCAGGGCCTCTGCTGCCCCCACCATCCAGCAAAAACTAGGGGGCGGATTCAATAAAAAAATCTACAATGAATTGGAGTTTAATAGTATATGAATATTTGCCACAAGAAGCCAGATTTTTCAATTTGAATGAATTTGGTATATTCACCATACATGCATTTAAACAACAAAATATTGTTTATTTGGTTTGACAATAGCACAGTAAATCACGACGGCTGCTATATTCAAGTTTTTATATCACCTTATTTAAACTAAAGCTCTTTTAATGTCTTGAAAATATTTGCATAAGAATTTCAATTTTATAAGTTCCCTGTTGTCTGGAGAGAAAACTGTTACATTAAATTAAATGAAAACGCTTATTAAATGAACCAACTTGCTGCATCAAAGTTCTGAACTTAAAAACCAAGCTGTCACGCTCCGGACTTTCTTATCAACAGTGGAGTCCAGCTTGGTGGTTCTTCAGGTGCTTCACAATAATTTAATGAGACATATGATGAGAGCACTTATCAGTCCTTTAACAAATCACTCTCCAGACCGAACCGAGCTCCGCGCCGAGCAGCCACGGCGGGGTTGGATTTATTACCCTCTCCAAAAATAATGGAATGAAAAGGTGCACTAGTGGGTTGGTAAGAACTTTTCGCAGGATGGATTAGGTGTAATGAGGTGCGATTGACTTTCCGCAGAGCAGCCGGAGCTCAAATGTATGAACTGGAGATTGAGCAGTGAGGTTAGCCAACGTTCAGCTTATTGAGATGTTGGCGTGGACAGTGCAATTTCGCAGATTCACCTCTGGTTACCTCGGTGTGCCACGGCGATCTTAAGCTCGGGATTTAGTGACGGCCACCGAGCAAAGCCTTGAATTAGCTTAGGAGGAAGATCCGCACACATGACTTGACGCTCACGTGTGGCCACAGACAAGAGTGGAGGAGGTGTGTGTGTGTGCGTGCGCGGCTTTTACAGGTTTCCACGCGTGAGTCCGTGTTGGTTTGTGCTCGACATATGTTTAATGATGCGAGTCAGACACAGGCTCTTTGATGTTTCTGTAATGAGGCCGCTGGAACACACACACGCATGCCAGCACATGTATGTTTGAAATACTTGTCAAGGCCCTTACTTCATGTGCCGTATGGTTTCTGTGTTAGATGTTTACAAGCGCTTCCTTGTGGCAGTACGCAATGAAATCAAATTATGTTCATCGTCATTATAAAGAGAGAGAAGGCTTTATAATGTGACAAAATAAAAATCCCAGGTCGAAGGAAAACATTCATTTAGAACAGTGCTTTTCTGTTGCGCCCCCACCAGGAAGAAGTACATGTTTCACGCCCACCACCTCTCCTCTGTAAATAGTATCATTTGTTTCTAAAACTATTATAAGTACAGCTCTGCATAACATCGTATCCTTGTTCGCATTAAAGAAAAGAAAATAATATAGATCAACTTACAATGAAGAACAACTTTATTAACGTTGTTTTTGTCTGTAACAGAAAAGACTGAAATAAAAACAAAAAACAGACACATGAGTAGATGTGCTATTACACTTTATTGTAGTACGGAAAAAAAGTATGTTTCCCGAGGTCACATTCCATAGGGGGCCCGCCCCACTATTTCAGAAGGACTCAAAAGCGATGTGAACTCTGCACTGTAAATAGCCGCATACATATGTATGATGGATAATTCAGAGAGAAGATGAAGTGTGTAGACAAAAAAGGAATGTGCTGCGGTAAAACACAAGCTCCTTTTTAGCGTCAACATTTTGACCAGAGATACAAGCAAAAACCCTTACTCAAACATCTATTTTCAAACACAAATAGTGGCAAAAGAACTCCTTGCTGGATCCACGTAGCCCATGTTGATCTGCATGGGCTGCTCAGTATCGTTCCTCCTGAGGTTGCTGACGCTATATTAAGACCATTGGTCTCAAACTGTGGCCATTCTGGCTCTTTAATCCAGATCTAACTCTGTTTTCTTCTGCCGAGCAGGTTCACCCCCCAAATTTTACTGGCAGAACATGTTATTACACCGTGTTATTGCTGCTGAACAGCTTTGTGTGTTTATGAACAGTAGATAATACTCTTTGTAGCACAAATATTTTGAGAAGATTGAGACCAAAACTGAGGAAGAAGATTCCTTTTCATCATTGCACACTAGCATGTGAAGTTGTTTGCATTAGGAAACCAAGCTGGAACCATGTCCTGTGAACAGGCAAAAACACCTTTGCATAAATCTGTTCTTTATGTAGCAGAACTGATGTTTTATCGTGTCTTTAGCGCATCTTTATGTTGATCGGAACAGTTTTCCCGGCTAATGAATTCTCGCAGGTAATTCATTATCGCCGTACAAACGCACACTTCGCTGAAGAGGAAGCGGCTCTGGACCTGTGAGGAAAATAGACGGTAGAAGTGGTTTGTGTAGCGACGTGGCGTGTGTATTCTCCTCTCCCCGCATCACGCCTGGAAGGCAACGGAGGAGCGTGAGGAGTAACGGATGAGGAGCAACTAAGACAGTCACAGGTTTGATTTACTCTCTTTACTTCGCTTGTATCAACATGGAAAGTGACAGAAAACGATGAAGGAGATTCATTTTAGTTTGTTTGTGGTGTGTCCCACATGTCAGGTGTTTTATTGAGAAGAGGGAAAGAAGTGCATTTGACTCAGGTAAAAGAGAATTGGGATCAGCTGCTGGCTTTTAGCGATAGAGGTGTCTGTTAAGTTAAAGTGCCCAAAGGATTTTTCTCCGCTGTAATGCCGCTAAATTCGATCTAAATTTTGGTGATTCTCCTGCCTCAGTGAACCTGCAACTTAGCTATCCCAGGCGCCATGTTTGTGTTTTTCAAGTTGCAACACTTACATTCGATTGGTCGACGGTGCTTGGAAGTGCACTGTTATTCATGGGACTCCTGGCGCTGTTGATGGGAAGAAAGCATACGGAATTATTATTTGGTGGGAGTAACCAGCAATAAAAGGAAAACAAAGTCACTACGAAGCCGTCCGTAGACACTGGAGAGAGGATCTTTCTCAGTTCACCTCGGAACGCCTCAGTATTCCCACTGAAAAGGTGGAAATGTTTCATGGAAGGAGTCAAGTCTGGGCCTCTCGGTTCTGTTTTAGCATTTAGATTTGACTTGCGACTACATTTGTCAAATACGATCTGTTTTTTGGTTGAATTGAATTTACCACATTTATTTGGCATTTTAACATGGCGTTTGTCACTTTATTCCAGCGCATTCACAGAGTGAAGCGTGTGACGTGAGCGCGAGTTTCCTCTTCAAGCCTGTGTCTGCCTCTGTATTGGCAGGTCTTTGTGTTCCCAGCCTGCACACAACACTTTCCCCTGCAGCCTATTGACTCGCTGTACCGCGATGTGAGCTCGATGCTATCTTTAGTAGCTATCAGCTGTCTCCCCATCAATTTCATGGTGATGTCAACCAAGCGGCTAATAAAAACCGAGCTCCGGCGGCGTCTTTGAGTGCCTGAGAGCCGACGGCTTTCTTTCACTTGTTTATTGTGGCGGTTTTGGTGAGTGATTTGACCTCCACTCCTGATCAAACAGACAAAGAAGATGTGTTTTTCAGTGGGTTTATTATCCGGCTCCCTCGCTGTGTGCTGTCCCGCTGTGTGAAGGCGCCACGATACACAGAATGGAGGTGAGAGTTCACCACAGGACTGACAGTTTAGAGAGGAGTGTGAGAAAGTGCCGGAGCACGGCGGACACTTTGATGCTGCCGCGGTGGCCGATCCCGCTGATGTGATCGTAGTCGGTGATACGGAGTGGTGCTCCATGGATCACATGAGGAGGAAAAGGCAAGTTCACTGGAAATGGCTGAACTATTGGTACAGTCCAGCTGGTGCTAAAGAAAGCTGATGGATGAGCCCTGAACAGCTCCCTCTTCAAAGGTGACTCGCGTCACTGCTATTTACAAGGCAGTATGAGAAAACATGGAGTCCACTTCCCAGAAAGGAGGCGTTTTGGAACTATTAACTAAGAAGTGAATGAAGCAACAAATCTAATATCATTTTTTTTTTAAATTGACAGTAGAGCTGTTAAACTGTCCTCTTTTTCCAAGAGCGCTGTCCTTGGTGCTGAAAATCGGACTTGTATCGCACACTTTTGTTCAACATGCACTTCAGTTGCATGAGTCTGATCCAGTTTGGTCTGTGTTGGTGGGTTTTCTGAAGTAGGGCTGAATGACATTGGAAATACATTATGAAATATTGTTTGTAAAATGTCTGTTTTTCAAGCAAAACTGCTAGCGACATAAACAAACATACAACAAAGCAATTTCAAATGACAAACAACAGCATCTTCACAAAACAAACTAAGACCAGGTTGCAATTGAAGCAAACCGTGTCAGAATGGCTTAGCTTGGTGGCTAATGCTATAAACAGAGTCCTAGATCCACGAACCGCCAGCAAACACCCAGTTTAATATGTCAGTTGTAGAGATTATATTCACTTTGGTTTCATTTTCATTTTGAAAAAAATTGCTGAGACACCACATTTTGAGCAAATAAAATTCAAAGTTTCAAAACTACATTCAACACTACACAAGTGTTGACAATAACTCACTAACATATTTTTAGTTATAGTCTATTTAAAGCACTACAAACACGTTACACCTGCACAAGTCACATGTTGACTTGTTGATATGGTAGTCAATATAGTTGCAGCCCGAATCTGAAGTGGCTCAGTTGACCAGCCATCTGGAGGCATCGCTGCATCAATGTGTTCTAAAATGTTTGTTTGTTTTATGACACATTCATGCAACTCAAAAGGTCCGTCAGGTGGCAGTGACGTGAAGGGTGCGTTTCGTAATGTCTGGCAGTAGGACATTTTTTTAGAGGGATGAGAGGTTTACCAGTCACCTTAATAACCATATTGGTGGTCTTCGGGTGAGAAAATACCGACCTATACAAGCGCCACAGTACCTTGATCAAACAGTAAACTCATCCATCAGACTGTCACTTGTGACACATGTTGTCCCCTCTATAAGGAACCCACTTTTATAGACCTGTCTCAGACTTGACTGATATGTTAAGTCGCTGTCGGCCATGACAGGCCCTCAGAATCCCCCCCCTCAACCTTGGACTGAAGCTGACGTCTCGGCTGGCCTTCTCTTTTTCTCTCCTGAGGCAACCATCCAGAATCTTTCAGCACAGAAGAGCCGTACAAAAGACTTCCATTAACCCACCAGCGCATCCTGTGTAAACCATCTTTGCTTACACTCAGGTGTCACGGCACATGATCCAGAAGAATCTGAGGAGTATTTTGGCAGGTAAAAGTGTCTGGCACTACATGGAAATCACATTATATCCTCAGCGATGCACGTGCTGGTAGCACACACGAGAGTTCCTCTGAAGTGTCTGAGGATGTCAAGGAACTACATAAATGGTACATTTCTGAGGTCTGAAGGTCAGAGTCGACAACTTCTGAAAGCCGAATCGCTGAACTGATCTAGGTAAGTAGGTGGTGGGAGAGTGAGATGGAGCTCTTCACTCTTGTATCATCACAGATTCACTTTCAGATATTCTCGACTACAGCGGCACAAGGTGAATATAAAAGTCAGTGTGGTATTGCTATTCTGAGCTGAGAGTCTCTCACCCAGAATACTATGGAAAAAAGAACGGACTTGGCCGGCACCTATGGCTCTGCTTCGATGGCCTCTGTGAGGAGATTAAGAAATGAGGTAATGGATGCATTTACACTTGGCTGCAGGCGTCCATGAACTCTGTGGGAGATTCAATTTCAAGTGTTTGATGGATCAAGCATCGATACATGTGTGGCACTAGTGTGGCAGTGGTGTGCCGCAGGAGCCCTTGTTTGTGTCGCAAAAGCATCCATCACTTCATCATCGTCGCGGCAACAGAGAGGCGAGGTCTTCTTTTGAAAAATTTGGTTTGACAGAGAAACATGACGAACAACAGACAGGCCTGTCCTTCACAGGACGCTCCGACAGTGTCACTTAGATGTCCAACAAAAGCAGCAGATTTAACCCAGGTTGAACTGTGACCTGATTTTAACACTGGTAGTATAATCTGTGTAAACAAAAGGGTCCTGAGAATGTTAATTTCTGTGGCGGTGTGTAATTATTTCTGGCTGTTTAATCGCCCACAAACGGAGTGTTTGTTGGTTTGGGGCACTTTTATCTTCTGTCACATGGTAAGGCAGTGATCCTAGTATTCAGTAGCCTGAAGAGCCGTCTGTGTTTATTTTTACAATATAGGGCAGGAGAATACATTTACTATTTTATTCACAAAAATAAACATCTTTATTGCTGGAAATGCGTTTTGTATTCACAATGGTTTTATGGTTTTGTGGTTTTGTTTGTTCTCTTTTCATTGTTTAAATTATTATTATTATTATTATTATCATTATTGTTATTATTACATTTTTATTACATTAACCTAGTTCCGTACTGGAGTGCCAAAACAAATTTTAAAGCTGCAGAATAATGTATATATATATATATATAGCCCTGCTCTGTCCTGAGATAGCCCTCGTGCAATTTTTGAGCGTATTATGACTCCAGAAAACATGACCCGCCCCTTACAGAACTTCATAAAATGCCTGAGGCTCAACTAGAATTCTGATGTGCATCTAAGATGAGAGCCTTTCAGAGAAGTGAAGTTTCCTTCCTGACCTTCAAGACTTGCTGCATTGGCGCCCAACGTAGGTCCCTGAGATTACGAGTCATATGACCTGCCAGCTCTGGCATGATGCACACGTGTGGCTGGGGGGGCTTTGGTGAAGATGTAGATTCCAGGAACAGACTTGCTTGCTCAGTTATCTGTGTAACAGGAAGTGTTTTATGGAGACTAGCGTTTGTGTTAATACCTTACAGAGCAGTATCTTGGACAGTTTTCTCTGACGTACAGCAGTAATTTTATAGACGGAATCAGAGCACGAGTCAGTGTGATAACATGCTGCACCTTTAATATTCTTACGTTCTGATACGATGATGTCCCTCGGTCGAGTCTCTCATGATCTATTTCCTGCTGTTCAGACCAGGACTTTGTCAACAACTGCTTCACTCACTTACAGGAGAAAGCATTTATTTTGTTGCTCAGAATTGACTCTGTCCTTTTAAACAAGCGTCTTGGTGGCTCGGTACATTATGGCGACTATAGAAACACCTTCAAAAGTCTTCTTCAAAGAAGTGGCAGAGATAGCAGCTGCTCAATCTGATTCGACTTTAACAGGATTCCGCTCCCCAGAGGCTGAATGAGGATGTGTCATAAATTATGAATTTCTCTGAGCAGAGATATGGACAGCGGTGTCATGTAATAATTGGCACGACGCTTGGCTCGGAGTGCAGCAAGCGCGAGGTTCAGAAGGTTCCAGCTGCAGGCATCTTGTTTCTGGTGAGTTAACCAGAATGACACCCATAACTGTTATTTTGTTGACCGCTGGCTTCGGCTAAAATGCTCGACTTGCAGTTTCCTCGTGTGTTTTTCCAACCATCTTAGTAGTGAGAAGACCACTGTAAATGAAGACAAATATAATGCCGACTCAACAATGGTCGAGACATGGGGTGAGCAGTAGAGGTCCGATTGATCTCACCATCCTGCCTGAGGGGTACAGGTCAGGCGTTCAATGTCCAGGGCGAGAACAGCACCACGACCCGTACGCCTCAATGTTCTGGATATATACAGCTTGTGGAGGAAATGGAAGCTCACCAGCTTTCTTCAGCCAAGAACCACATAGTGATAGTAACACCTGGCTAGAAACGTATCATATTTTAACACTCACCGACTGGACTTCACATAAACATAACTTCAACATAAACTCCAATTTAAATTTCAAAAATTCTGTACAATTGTTGACAACAATCTGAATGTTTTTTTTTTCTTCTTTTTCTTAAACGCTTTCTGGTTGGCGAATCGCTAAGATAGTGGGAGGCTAGCTGACTATCAAAGAACATCAGATATTCGTAGTTTACAGATAGAATTGCCATGTGGTAAAACATAGTTAGTACAGAGACACAAGGTTCCTTTGAAATTTGAGTTGATTTTTGAGGGGATTCTGAGTTCCACATGGCATGACCAGGCCGCTGGACAAGGAATTTGTGTCAAAAGTTGCACATTTGCACAGGCACAAATTTTACATTGTAAAGTTGTACACTCAAAGTTGTGCATTCCCCCCAACCGCTTTTTTTCCCCCCTAAAAAGCACAATTTTAAAACTTCACAACAGTTCAGTTCATGCTGCTTTTTGAAAATTTGTATGTGACTAAGTTTTTTTTAATGCTTTCCAGTCTATCAATGTTCCTTTTGAGAGCTATTTTCTCCCAAAAAAAAATTGCTAAAAGATTGTTTGGAAGAAATCTCTGTGGCAGGGGCAAGTGGCAGATCTCCCCAAACGCTCACTTTAAAAGCCTATCCCGACTCTGAATGCGTATTTTGAATAGTCCCGCACAGTTTCTAAACATTTTCTTCTTTCAGGTTAAAGAATGAACGGATGAGGAGGCGGCGCCCATCTTCACCACACACACAGAGGCCGCAGCATTCGTCCGTGGGTGGAGGAGGAGTTTGTTGCCCAAACCAGGCAGTGAAGGTCAGCGCTCAAACTCGCGGTCAACTACCAGGGTGTGTTTGCTTTCGAATGGCGTTGAGGTGTTTGTAAAAGGAGCCAGGTGCGTCCTTCTGCCTCTCCGTTCAAGCGTTTACGTCCAGTGTCTTTCATCTGCTTTCACGGCGACATATACATCTCAGGCAAATCACCGGGCTGCTAAATCGATAATGACCGTGGTTTCCCCTATATACAGTCCAAACACTGGCAGGAGCTGGATTTTAATTGCTTCCCCACAGATTGCCAGCTCACTGAAGAAGTGGGTTAATTGCTTCAGAAGAAAAAAGCTGTTTATGACCTTCACTGAATGCTGCCAACTACAGTGGCTCCTCCATAGCAGCTTTAAAGCAATGACCTGCGAGATAGCTGCCTGTGCTGTGAGCCAGTGTGTCAGACTTTAACTTGTGGTCACAGAGAACGTAAGTGATGTTGACAACTGTAGGAGGAAAAGACCAACTTTTCTGATGTGGGGCCACAGATATACCAGGACAAAAGCTCTGTTGGAGGGAGATATAGTAGTATAGTGAATAAGTAGCTGTTTGTCAATGTGTTGCTGAGATATGCAACTGGTTTCTTGAATACGTGGGACGTAGTTCGCGTTGTAATAGCAAGACTGGTTGCGTTGACTTTAATTCCTGAAACCTTGCTGCGCAACGGGAATATTTGTCAGCAGCCACCACGAACTTCTTTCACCACTGGGTCAAATCCGAATGACAGTCGTGGGACGTGTGAAAAGGTCTGACCTTTTACACAAGTGAGCTTTGTTTCTCTCGCTTTTCCATGAGGGGTCTAATGGCCGAGTCGCTTTAGGTACTTTCTACATTTGGCCTATACCTCGAGAACCATTTTTAAAAATCCTATGACAGTGAGTGTGCTGTGTTTTTTTTATTTCAGTCATGTTACATCAACTCCTCTGCTGGTTGACATGCAGGGTCTAGATTTTTCTGCTGTTGTACCCTGTATTCTGTCCACGCTAGCATGTCTGTTTTCCAAGTTTGGGATGTTATGCGAATGTAGCACGATGCTCAGGCCTCCTGGTTAGTGGGGAAAACTTGTGAGACCCCTGATACCAAAGGAAAATGGAATGGCACCATGCTTAGCTGAGCCAATGTGAATTGAGAGAAGTCATGCGAGAACTTGTCATGGGAGATCAAATCCTTCTCAAGGGGGTTTCTGAAGTCCAGTCCTTGGTCCTCCTGAAATCTATTTGGAGCCTAGTCAGCTGAGCACACGGTTCCCCCTAACAGCCTCCGAGATGCAATACTAAGACTGCAGACCTGAATTTCAGACTGGTACGTCTGTGTCATCACAAACTGTGGTCTCTGGATGAGAGATTGGAAGTGATCGGAAAAGGGAGGGGAGGGTCCAAGCCAACCTTTTCCAGCTTGTCCTTCAGAAAAGCAGGCTGGACGGTGGCGAAAATATGGGTGAGATCGTAGCAGTGCCTCGGATGTCCACCCCTGCCTTTGTTTGGGAGACTGAAGGGGTGGTTTATACGCTGTAAGACGCTAGCTTTCTCAACTCCTCCGATTGTTGGAGAGAAGATTTTCGCAGCAGCTGTTTATGAACTTGCTCCAAAACTGTCACTCTGAAAGATAAACAAAACAGCATGTCGCCCCCTACTCTCAATGTCACACCGCCCCAGGTGCTCCTGCTCTCTGAACGTCTTGGTTGTTGGATCCAGTTCACCTGCAGAACATGCGGCAGCTGTGAGATGTTTCACGCGTTTGCATCATCACTCTGCCGAGGGTCGTGGTGAATGACATCCAAAACGCTCTCTAAAGCCTCATTCAGTCAGTTTTCTCAGTCGGATAAAATGTACCGTCAATATTTATTCCCTGCTCTGTGCTGCTTTGGCTTGTTTGAGAAGAGACTTCACAAACATGACTCTTTGATCAGGTCCATCGGCGGCGCCGCCTGGAGCAAGCCTCTGACAGCACCCAACACATCGGCTGATCTGACTGCTGCTACAGCGCAGATATGTCATCTCACTGGTTGGATTCATGGTTTGATCCCAAAATATGAAACTCGCACGTTTGGAACATTTAGCGAAACACCATGGCCTTTGATGCATTAGCGTCCAGAGTTCAGAGCCGAGGCAGTCGACGTCAATATCTTGGGTGCAGTGTAGGGTTGGAATTAGAGCGGCAGGTGACAGTGAAGAAGAAAGTGCAGGCAGGGTGGAACTGGTGGAGCCGACTCATGTATGGTAACTAACTGGTTATGGAGATAAGGATGCTCCTGAAACTAAGGAGCATCCTGGACAACATCACCCACCCCCTCCATCCGCTCCTGGTCCAATACAGAAGAACATGAACGCACAGACTGAGACTCGCCAACTCAAAGACCGAGTGCCACTGGAGGTCCTTTCTTCTCGTGGCAATAAAAACATACAATTAATCTCTGGAAAAATTACAGGATTCTTCTTGTTCATTGTTCACTTTGTTTCTAAGCTCTTTAGTACAGCTTTTTTGCATTTTCTAATATTATTTCCTTCAGGATTAATAAAGTTTTTCTGATTCTGATTTTGACACATGGTTTGGAGGAAAAGGAAGGCAACCAATGAGGTTCATGGATGTGGTATAAAGTGAGGTAAAAACACTAAACGAGTGGGAAAAACATTTTTTTTTAGGATTATGATACATTTATGATGCAATTCCACAACTCACGTTTCTACCTTTTGACCTCTGGTTGTGCTGAGAGAGCAAGTGTCCTCACGGTTTATGGAAACATAGACGGTGGAAGGGTTCATGAGAAGCAACACGACTTGGCTAAGGGGGCTGTGTATCGACTGGTATCTGGTGAAGCGATACGTATCGTGATACGGTGGTAATGAAACAATATATTGTGATATGTTTTGATACTGTAAGTACAGTGAAAACAAGTTTATTATGCACAGTATGTCAGTACGGTTCCTCAGCACAGGAGGACCATTTATTAAATATTACATGAATTTAATATTCAGGTGTAATAGATATTTTCTTCAGCCCCTAATGGCTCACTAACAATGTTGTTGCAGTGATGGCAAATGATAGTTTTGTTCGTAAGTTGCCCGATGCCTTAATGAGTTCTGCTTAGCTTGTATTGATCCGCTCAACACTTTGTGGTGACAAACACCCCGACATCCGGAGCCATTAAAGTCCGTGGCCTCGCTCAATGAAAGGCTGTTTTCCTGGAAAGCTCCAGTGGCTCTGGGAGCTTTGTGCTTCATGTAAATGTTAGTCTGGCTGAACCAACCTGTCCCCGAACAGTCGCTGACCTTTTGCACCCCTTCATGGAAACAGTTTAGTCGGGGTGGTGTGCCGACTCCGTAAACAGGTCTTGACTCGCCCGTTGAACTCCACCGCTTCTTGTATCACTGGGTGTCAGGGTTTGTTAGAGGGAGGGGAATCCAGTCGACGGGTGCAAAAATGGTACGACAAATTGAATGTTTCAGAGATGGCGCTTGCTCAGCAGTTTTGACTCGTAAACGCTGCACGTGAACGTTACGTTTCTCTCATCAGCTTCACGTGTGAGGAAGTGTCACTTGGCAGCTGCTGGTGCTGGCGGCGATGAAGCCGTGATGGACGCGGCGCAGTTCGATTATCAGTGTGTTTCCTGGTGGTAATTCACCTCTGCTGCTGACTGCACAACCAGACAGAGATGAGGAGCTTCTCCTCACTCTGCTGCTGCCGTCTGCAGCCTGCAGCTCCGCCCCAGGATGCTCTCCTCCCCCGCTGGGCTGGATGGTTTCGTACGCTGCAGTGTCTCCGACAGAAACTTAACACAGCTGCAAGATGGCAGACTCCATGGCGGGGAAAGCATTGTCAAAGAGCCTCCAATCCACACGTTACATGACTCCACTTTGTTTACTGTTTACCATTGAACCATACCATACCAAATGAAATAATAAATAATATAAAATAAATCAGAAATGGATTGTTTCCTGAAAAAAATGTATATAAAAATAATGAAATAAAATAAAAACGTGATGAAAGAAAACAAATAAATAAATCATGAGAAATTTGAAACCAAAAAACAAAACAAAAACATCAGTCGTATGTACTGATACCTAAAATAAATTATCTCTTTTTTTTAATAAACATCTCTTTTTGAGAAAAATAAAAATAAAAATAAAATATATACTTTTAAAAAAGCACACATATATATGATTGATGCACATGACAAACATTAAATTAATAAGCAAAACAATCATATATGAGTATGAAAAAAATGAATAAATACATAAAAAAATGTTTAAAAAAAACACAATAATGGTCTTGCTGTCAGTAGTTTATTTGAAGAAGAAGAAAAAACAATGGCATTAGTTGGAAGTGAAAAATATAGATATAGATATAATGAAAGAAAATAACATGTTTTTCAGAAGGAATGAAATATTTTTGCCACACCCATAACACAAAACAAAATATGTATGCACACACAATATAATGTGTTTTGTAGTGCATCAAATAAGTAAGGTAAAATTAATATTAAAAATAAATGGCATAAAGAGATACAGAGAAGAGAAAACAAAAAAAGTGGAAAAGAACGATACATAGTGTGTCAGAAGTGAGTAAAATATGTGACAATACGCTAAATAAATCCAATAAAAATTGAAGGATTTGACCTACAGTTTTTGGGGATGAAGCACTCAAACACATCCAGTTACACTCAGTTAAGATGGAACACATGGAGGTCCATTCATCTCCTGCACAGTCTTCAGTGAGTGTCCGCTAAGTGATCTGCTCATGGTGATACGGAAACACTATGCCACACTACGCATCTCACAAACACAACACAAGTCCTTGGAATGTGGAGCAACACTTCAGTCATCAACAGCTCGCTCTCTTCAGATGCTAAATATATCCCTGACACTGTTTCTCCATTCAGCCTGTTCTGTGGTGCAGCTGGTGTTTTCTTCTCTTTCTGAACGATGCTATTTTCGGACCCTCCAGTTTTGTACTCCGAAATATCATCTCGGTGCCGACAATCTGTATCGGGAGTCACCGGATCGATCTGAAAACCGGGCTTCTGAATGTGTCCCGGATCAGTCGGAGGAACTTGAAAAACATAGACAATGTAATTAGAGAAGGAGCCTGCACCGCGCTGGTGGTTTTTCACTTCAGCGCTGCCTCTTTCTGCATGCAAATGCTGCTCAAGGGCTTCTCTTGTTGTGCTGCTGTCTTCCCTTTGTGTAGAACAAGACAGGTGTTTTGTGTTCAACACTTCCTCCTCTGGATGTTTGGAACCGTTTCTCTTAGTAGTAAAGAACCATTTCAGCTCTCTTGGTTGCGAGTCAGAGGTAGTAGCAATGGAGCTGCCACCCCACTAAACCACCCCAGAACTGGACTCTCGAGGCGCCGAAACGTCAACTGTATTTGGCCTTTGTGTTATTGTAGCCATGCATATTCATGAAGCCAAAGAAAACAAAGAGAGCGAGCCGTAAGATGAAGCGGCTTCACGGTGTATTTATATTGCACATTTACATCCCGACCTTTGAAAATGCCACGCTTTAGCATGAATGGAGACCTCCCACCGAAAGCAGCCGAACCCCGGTCTCATCCACTAATTGAAGCTCCGCAACACCTTCAGAAAAACCTCCTAAACGTATCCGTGTCATGAGAGCGCTGCCAGTAGATAATACAGTTGCAGCGCAGGATTCAAGATAAAGCAAAGTCGTACGCACAAAGTCGGTAATCCAGCTTACTGTTGGTGCAGAAGTGAATCCATTACATGATGATAAACTTGTGCGGGCCTCCCAAAACAACTTCCCCAGCAAGAGAGAGAGTAAAAATGTACATCATCTCTGCATACATTAGCTGTCTAATGCAGAGCGCTTCTCCGCCAGCTCCCTGTATAGCCTGCAAGGAAACAAGGCTAAAAATAAACAGGGTGTCTGAGTGGTAAACAAAGTGCAGAACTTCAGCCGACGTCTGAGTTTGAGGAAAGGTTTAAGGGACAGGAAAGCTACAGAAAAGGCTTCTCTCGTTTAGATTCAAGCAAGGTTCTTCTGAGTGGTGCTTTGTGTCCACTGGCATCTGTGATGTGAGCTCATGATGAGTTTTTGTTTGATCCAGTTCGAGATATTTCCTTCTCATTGTGAGGGTGTTTTGGTTCCCGACAAAGAGAAGATTGTTCAACTCAACAGCAGATGATCTTCTTCACTGAGGTTCTTCAATAGCGGATTTGTGGGTTGGGTTTGTGAAAGTGAGTATAATGGACCTGTGCCTTTGTGTAGGAGAACATCTATGACTCAACAACAGGAAGACCAGTGAGCTTGTGGCAGGGTTGGAGGACTCCACTTTCCAGGTCGGGACACCCTGAAACAACAGGCAAGACGCAGTTCAATCTGATTTTCCTCAGATTGGTGGGATAGATACAAGGCACATTCTCAAGCTGTGGCAGGTGGACCTTCACCCTAGAAGTTCCATCAAATGTGGATGCATCATGGAAGAGGCGCTTCCCTCCAAATGCGCTGCAGTTCGCTCACTGTGGCGTAGACTGAAGTCTGTGAAGTGAAACCAACCAATGAGAATTGGGTCTGCAGCAGTTCCGAACCCAGGGTCAGTCAGAGACTCACCACGTCAGAGTTTCTGGTTGTGAACCAGAAACTCTGACATGCTGTATGCAACCTTCTTCAGATGACACTGGTTACGAGTGAAGAGTCGGTGAGGTATCGTGAAACAGTATTGCAGGATTGACGAAACAGTGGCCGCTAGATGGCGCTCTTGGCTTAGAAATGATGTGAAGTTTTGCTGAATTAAGTGTCCCAAGGCCAACCATTTTACAGCAGATAGTATCATCTGGTGGCCTCTGAAATTCAGAACACAGTTTCACGAAACCTCATGAAACCTTCAATACTGTGTCATGAAACCTCATCTGCCCATCACTTCGACCCATTGCTGAAAAAAATGAGTCTTCATTGATGAATCCCTGAAGAGTCAGACTTGGATACGTCCTTGCAAACGTCCATTTCGTCACGCTGAAACTAGCGTATCTGTGCACCCTGTGTACCACCTGCTCTCTCTTTCATGTGTTGCAACGTACTTTGATTCCTGGTCTAAATTTATCTTCCAAATATCCGGTGTCTTTGGGGAGAAATGTAGCCCGTTGTTTCCCTTTGTCCTACTCTATCATCTCAGGAGAACCAACTGCGGCAAGCATGTGCACTGCTCATGATCATTGTGGTTTCAGGCAGGTGAACATTCGCTCCTTTCATGTGTGCTTTGCTCCAAAAATAGACAAATTACAAAGCTAAGCCCTTCTGATTCCTTCCTGCCGCCGAGCTTCAGATCACTGCCATCCCTCCGAGCCTTCACACCTCCACCCCAGCGATGGTTCACTGAAGCCGCGGCACCTGCATATACGGAAATTTAAACCCACTTTAGCGCTAAAAACCTTTGTTTTCTTTGGCTTTAAAAAGTCTGGGTGAGGTGAGACACGGCTGTGTGATGGCATGCGCATGCAGGTGGATGACTATGAATGGATGTGAGGGCGACCAAAACCTGCCGGAAAACATCTCCAAACTGAAGTGGATTAATAACACAGGTTGGAATTAGCTTAGGTTTCCTGGGGGGGGCAGGCACTCTCTGAGTCATATTTCCTATCTTTGGACTGTACGTGGTCTGGTAATTACAGGATAACAATGAATGCGGCCTTTAAACGCCTGTGGTTCATGACGCTTTTTTGAAAGCCTCCTTTATTCCCCGCATATCTGTGACAGAGCAGGCGCTGGTGCGTCCGTCCTGGCTGCACATGGATGTATGGAGGGTTCGCTGTCAGCCAGCTGACACTGCATTGTTGCATAACCCTGAATTTGTCCCTGGCATCATTACCTATGGTGTAAGGTGACTCCTAGCGCAGCAGGATCTTTGAACACACAAGCCATTAGCATTTAAAGGCGCAGCTCCGACTCTTTCACCTCGCGCTCAGATCAAAACATCCCTCAGAGCGAGAGACACGGGCCGCGTCTCCGGACCATCGCTCTTTGAGGAGCCTCATTTGCAGCCCGAGTGTCACGTCAACATCGCTCAAGGCCGATAATGCGGCCGTGCACTTTTGTACTTGTCGTTTTATCACGAGGAGTCTGTTTGCCGAGCAAGATTGAGTCTGATTTAAAAGGCAGTAGCAGCGGCTTTGATGATTAAGGTGGAGATAATGGTGCGAGTGAACAATAAACAAGATGTGTCCAAACTTTTCACTCGTAGCGATTGTACGAATATTGCAATATACTACTACTGTAAAACTCACCAAGGTCCAGAATAGAAAGAATATATATTATATATATACATATAATATATATTTTCCTTCCAGTTTGTGTTGTATAAATGTTATATATAATAATATATATTATTATGTATAAAATATTGAGCCACGTCATATCAAACCGACGAAATCGCAGGCGTTTTTTTCAGCTCCGCCCACCGAGCCGATCTCCTGGAGGACTGGAGATGAGAAGCAGCAGCTGAGACGTGGAGTTGAAACTCCTGACACACAGGCAAAACAGCACATTCTGAATGCTTTAATGTCAATAAAAGATATGAGGCGTTCATGGTTCAAGTTCTGATCCTCCTCATGCATTGTTACTGAGCTTTCTACGGCGTAGACAGCACCACTGCACCCACATCTTATGGACCGGTGCGGCTCATGTATGACTTTGTTTTCCTTCTTAAATTTAGTGGTTGGGGCTGATATTCTGGTGCACTCTATAGTCCGGACTTTACGGTAATCATTTCACTTTTGGGAATTGCTGTATGCTCTTCATCATCGTCCAATTTTAGTCCACCGTAGTCCAATTTCAGGGTGTTTTTTTTTTTCTGCTCAGTCTATGAATGATTCTCCATCAGACTTATAGTTACTATCGCTTCCTCTTCTGGCGCTCCTCGATGGCTCTTCATCCTGAGCTGCAGCTTCCTTCACAAACTTCATCTGCATTTCCTTCATAGCGCCTGATATCTGTTCGTCTCTGAAATACAACTCAGGAACACTCTTTGCTTCCATGTTCCATGTTTCACTCTGTTGCATCAACTGTAATCTGCAGTGACAGCTGTTGATGACCTGCGTGACTCGTGCACCAACAACGGCGTCTCAATTATACAGCGTGAAATTGTAACTGTCTGAATCCTGGTTGAACTTCTTCAGCGTCACGCCTCTTTGCACTCGTACAATGTTCCGGCCCGGTGCGTCGCATCGCGGGTCGGTGGAAATTGGTTAGTATGTCACCGGAATCTCACTCGGTGTTACGTGTTCAGGATCAAAGCAGAGGTGTAGCTGGCTAGTAGTGGATGCAGGGGGAGGTGCGAGCTGCCCAATAAGGAAGTATCGTATTGACATGTGAGGTGATGGTGAAACTTGGGAGTGGAGCTGGTGCCTGCTCTGCTTCTCATCTCCATGTCTGAAAATCATTTGAAAGCATCCATCCATCATGATGTGCTTTCAGACCGGCTCTATTTAATTTGCTATTTTGCCACCAGACTGTGACGTGGCGGCGCTCAGTCGGGAGGATTTTCCCTTCTTTAGTGTTCCAGTCTGAGTGTCTGACACAGACGTCTGGCAGGTTTAAGC
The DNA here is from genome assembly GCF_027744825.2 of Synchiropus splendidus. Lineage (NCBI taxonomy): Eukaryota > Metazoa > Chordata > Actinopteri > Syngnathiformes > Callionymidae > Synchiropus > Synchiropus splendidus. Next base: position 13,094,651 of record NC_071349.1, on the reverse strand, counting down.
CTCCACAAAAGCCTCATATTCGCAATGCAGACCTGAGACAAAGAAATCCATTTTGAAGCTCAGTCCAAACCAGGTAAACAATATAAGACACTTGTGGTTCACCTTCAGATACTTCAGGTGCTTTTGAAACTGGCTGCTTTAAATGCTGAAGCAGGTCGCAGGTCGGCTTCTGCACGCAATAAATCCAGAACTTTAAAGACATAATTTATAAACTATAGTTTGAAACAAGATATGAGTCACCTGTGCACTTCATCCAACATGCATGACTCTCATCATAGACCCTTCCTCCCCTTCCAACACTCTCTGTGTGTGGTGGCATCGCAGCCATCTTCACCTATCTGCACCTGTTATTCTCCTTGAGTGACCTCTAGTACCCATCTGTTCCCACCACCTTGTCTCATTCACACACATGCGTTGTGACCTTCCTCGCTCCAGTGACTTGGTCACCGCCTCCGTCCTCTCTGTGCACGTCACTATATCATCAGCAAACACAATCATCGACTGTGTTGCATCACTTCAGAAGTACCAGACATTGAAAGACCAAGGCATTTTCAAACAAGTTTTGACTTTAATAGTCATAGTTGACAGTTAAAATCCCAATGCTTGTCAGTTAAACAAATGTCCTTTGTCTTGTCTTATAGGTCATTGAAAAACCCTTGTCATTTTCGGGCATGTTTTTGGATACGTGACAAGGAGGACAACACCTCCTGCTGCTGTGAGTGCTGTGCAGTATTATGGGATAATTTTGGGGATATTAAAAGGAAGTGTGCATATCATTGGTGCACCGCAGTTGTTGTTGGGACCAACTAACCAAAAAAACACTGGGAGAAAAAAAGGATTGGAGCTTGTTTGACTCTGAGAACCAGAGCTCTGTGTCGCTCCTCTCCTCTGTGGTTCATTAAGAGAGCCTGCTTATGGAATTAACAAGGTCGTGGGTGGCATTTTTTGACGGCTCTTTACAAAAACAATCCCAGTCAAATGTACTTTGGAGAGTAGTATAAGCAACTGTGCAACTGTTATTGTTGATCAAGAGGCAGAAATCTATTGCAGTGTCCACATCGAAAAGAAAGAAATCGGCCGTTGGTGCACATTCAAATGTCATACAGTGGTACCTCGATTTTCGAACGTCCCGGAATTTGAACAAATCCAGAAAAAACATAACGTGCGTAGACCGATCAGCTGACCCACGACGTGCTTCGCTATTGTTTATAACGCAGCCTCTGTATGCAGACGTTAGCTACATTTACTGGCTGTTTTTTCTTCATATTGAGGTGTAAAACCTTTCCTGTCTCCACACTGGACCGTGGTAGAGTGTCACAGGGGAGGTGCTCGCTCTCCACACCTCCACTCCAGGGTTTGATGTCCTGTTGTGGGCTGGAGCTGGGACAGGGATGAGGCGAGTCTGGGACAGAGCGTGACTTGGTTTATGACTTTGTCACAGCCAAACTGCACAGAAGCGCACATTCAGAGCTGGACACGCACCGGGCACCTCTTCACTTCTGGAGAGACGTCACTCACTCGGCAACCCCTCCCACATGCAGCGGCCACACACATAGAGGAACAGCCACCTGCAGCAGACACTCTACATTCACTCCTACAAAAGACTATTTTAAGACTTGGAACGCATTAGTTCTTTTTCCATTCATTGTAATGGGAAAAATCGATTCAGATTTCGAACAAATCGCTTCTCGAACGGCCGTCTGGAACGGATTGTGGTCGAGAGCCGAGGTTCCACTGTATTCGTCACTGACTAAACACGGTGACCCGACCTTTCCTGGCTCGACTCGTGCAAACAAATGTTTGTGGTTTGACTTTTAAAATGAATGAAGACAGAATACTCATTTATACATTGTTCTCATGATTGATACCCCGAGGATCAGTTCCCCGCTTCAGAAGGTCCCCTTCTTTTTCCCCCTTTTATGAAACAAGAGAAGTCAGCAAGTGTGACCGATGTGTGCGGTACATTTGAAAGAGCAATCGGAATAAGGATTCAGCGAAGGACCCTGGAGGGTCTGAAGTATGAGTGTTCCTGAGATGAGATAAGTGCAGAGGACATTTCATAAAAGGACGGCAGAAGGTGTCGGCCATGAGGGTGGGCTTCCCAGAGCGAGAGAAGTGTGATGAATGGCCTTCACTGAAGTGGAGGCGCACACTGACTGGCTGGTATTCTGGCGAGAGCCCAGGTTTGATAGCAAGATCCAGGACCCTAGAAAGCCTGCTCACCTCCATCTGGTAGACCAGAATAATGTCTGAATAAGGACACAACTCGACTGTGCTGCGTTAAAAACGGCTCAACCTCTAGTCAAACCACAGACCAACACAAGTGCATGGCTCCTGCATCATTTAAACCTATTTGGATGTCAAAAGGTTTTAGTTTTCTCTCACTATCATAGCAAATAATGGGAGTGTATTTTATTGACTTGGCGTGACCTGTAACACTACCAGTACGTGGCCTCCTACTGTTCCTCAGGTCAAAAAGAAGATGACTCAGTTTCGGTCGACATCCAGTGGAAAGTATTGAAGGGTCCATGAGGTTTCATGAAACAGTGTGCTGATTTTCAGAGGCCACCAGATGGCACTGTACGCTGTAAAACGTTTGGACTTCACCACCTGGTTCGATGAAACCTCACATCATTTCTAAACCAAGAGCACCATCTTGTGGCGTCTGAAAGTTAGGATGCTGTTTCATCAACCTGCTATACTGTTTCATGATACCTCATCTAGCCATCACCAGTGGAAAGTAATAGGGAGTATCATTACGCTGTACTGCATCCAAAGGTGTGTTCAGGTCCTGCTTGGAAAATCCCCTACTCTTCCTCTCCCTCACGGCCACAACGATGCGGTCCAAAATACCAAAACATGGTGCCGTTCAACTTCTCTTCCATTTGTGCTCAAACATGAAGTGTCATGTGTGTTCTCTGCGGCCCACAGCGGTGCAAAGTCTCAGGTGTGTGCTCATTTTAAGACAAAATTATTCAGACAGTACTGACTCTTCTCCAGAGTGCTGGGATCTGAGGTGCTTCTGCGCTGTTATTTTGCTTCAATAGAAGTTCCTGTGAAGACACGGATGATCTGAGGGCGACTTCTCATCCGAGCCAGACGGCTGCTGCTTAATGAAGAGCCGTAAACCAGCCCTATCTGCAGGACCATCATTCATCCTGTCTCTCTCTGGGATCTGGTTCTTTCAGCCGTAGGTTCATTCATACTGTGGGTACATTTTAAACTGTCTAAGGTGCAGTGAGCATCTTGTTTACTGCGCCCCGTGTTTTCGCTGATCTGTTTTAATGTTCGCTCTGCTCTCTTCGGACCATACCGGAAAACAAATCTGCCATCTGAACCTCTCCGCTTCAGTAGATTATGGTCTTAGGCTGTCTTCCCCAACTCATTGTTCCTCTTACTCCTTATTATTTTAGCCTTTTTCGGGGGAATTGGCTTCATGTAGTGGTGTGGAGCGCGGCGTACCCCCGTTATCCTCAGGACAAAGCTGCCGTGACATTGACTTAATCCCTGATTGTTTCAGTTTGGCTTTGGGGGGAAGAAAACAGATAAGGAGTTCAGCTACAGGTGACGAGAAAGCAGCAGTCCTTTGGCAACAGGGACAAAATGCTCTTCAATGAATGATAAAACACAATATAGAGGGGTAATTTCTCCATAAATGCCAGGGCATGTTGTGCCTGCGAGGGAGTGTGGAGGACCAGAATTCAAATTAGGAGTGAGTGACGCTTTAGCTCCGAGACATGCAGTCAACGATGGAGGACTCTTTCCTCTCATCTTTTCCCACTGCACATATGTGTGTGGCCATGTCTTCATCCAGCTTTCGCTTGCACTCCATCTGTTTTCTGGCTTTACTGAAAGCAGCCGTCGAGATTCCCCCCTGCTCTAATAACTGCGATTTTCTCTGTGGTGACCCGGACCATGCTGGATTTTGTTAGACATCAGGGGGTCTGAAAAGTTTCACTCTCACCACAGGTGGGAAGATCTAGACAAATATTTAGCTGTAGCATGTGCCATCAACTCACACTGACTTCAATTCCATGGCAAATTATGTCTGGACCCCTACGGGCTGTTTTTGTTTTTGCCTAGCCAAAGGTTTTTGAGTCCAACTGGGACAGGCGACTTCTTTCTAAGAGGGACAACGATGCCAGGGTAGCTCTGCGCTATAGACAGGGGCTGAGCCACCTTTTCAGGTGGCCGCAACCCTCCTCTGAGGCCAGGCCAGATCCTCTTTAATCCCCGTGCCTCTTGTTCACACACCCTCTTCTTCTTCTGTTTACCCCAGGGGTCAGCAATTACACTGCCCTGCACCCCTACATTGTTATGGTCTCTCGAGACTGAAGGTCCGGAATGCAGAACTGGTGGGTTTGGGTCTGGAAGTGATCGTATGAGGCAAGCCTTTTTGTTTGCGAGTCAGAACTAGGTTAGCTGGATAACTGAGGTACCCTTGTGTAGTGGAGTGTGCCCTTTAAAATGTCACTGTTGCCATGCAACCTTCTCTAATCCAATGGATTTCCCCCAACACCCGCTGACAAAAATGGTGAGGCAAAAGCTTCATCCTGGCTCGGGAACTTTCACACGTTCACATGGTTGGAGATAAGCTTCCACTCTCTTTAGGGTATCCAGGTTTCTGGCAAATATAATGCTTCCTCATCCATCTATCTCCCTCGGTACCGCGGCACCCTCAACCCCCACGATGGCCCGCTAATCCCTCTCATTAAACCAGCCCCAAGGCTCTTGTTACAGTACGTCTATTCCCTCGTGCTTCGTCCCCGACTTTCATCTCCAGTGGCACGTGTGGATGTTATGCATTTGCCATGTGCGATACGATCCTGACGTCTCTCTCATCTATCGAATCCGATACTGGAGGGAGGGAGGGCGAGCGCGGTGCTTATCGCTGCATCTGAAAGGAAGAATATCAAGGCTCGCTGTCAGGCGGCTTTTTATAGCCCCCGTTTTTAAAACACTAAATTCCCCCACACGGACAGATAAAGTCATCTGGTGAGGAATGCAGCGTCGATGTAGATTGCCGGGGTTATAGTTGTGATATTATGTGCATACTTTACTTGCAGTTCTCCAGGTAACGCCTCAGGCAGCATCCACCTCTGTATTTGCCGTTCTGTTACTGCTCTGCACCGTCGGCGCTCACAAGGAGCAGAGACTAGAGGCGGAGGCTTTCTTGAGTCGCTCCGGCCTCTATAGACAAAACTGGTCACAAAGTGCTGGTTCGTATCCATCCGAAATCGATCGGCCACAATTGAGTGGGGGTTAACCAGCATCTGAACGGTGTAACCACACATGTTCTGGCTGTCGATTAATGGATCGCAGGTCGGATGCCCACTTGGGTTCCCTCCGGACATAACGGTTTCCTCTCACCCGTCTGAAATACAGGGTTATAACCCATGACTCCGTGGGTGGCTCCGCTCACCTTCACCCCAGTGACCTCATACAGTGTTGGAAAATGAATATTGCACCTTTGTAAGTCCAATTTTGTACATGTTTTCAGACATCAAAATTGACCTGACCTTCAGAAATCAAATCATCATATTCATGGAAAACTCATCTTCAGCCCAGCAGTAGTTTCTCAGCGTTAATGACTCATTATTAAAGGCAGTGACTCACCATGCTCTCTGGGGATACCGTTCCCTATAAAGGTGCTGTTCATTTGAGCCCTACACTGGTTCATAACACGGTACTGACGTGGACAAAGAGGTCGCCGGTGGCCTGCCCCTCAAAAGTCATGGGTGCCTGGGTGTGAAGGTGAATATACACCCCTCATTTCTTGTGAGGACACATGGTAAAGTTCACCGTGAATGATGGTGCAAGCCATTTTTACTCATTTCTTACCCAGATATATGAGATGTTCCCTCTTGTCGATCACCACAGAGTCAGCCATCTAGGGAGCACAAGCTCAGTTCAGTGAGGAGCAACACAAGACACTGTTTCTGTGTGGAAATGAAGGGGAAAAAAAAATGCTTGCAAAGCCAAATGCCACAGCCCCGGTGTGGGAATATTTCAGCTTCAAACCTAATGTGCGAGGTCAGCACATAACATGGTGGAGCAAGTTTGTCAAGCTTCTTCTAATGTGGTGACAACGAAAATGACCCACAACCACCAGAGCAGTTTCACTAAGTTCAAGTTTTGTCAACTGAGAAGTTACGTACTTAAACATTACATTTTGAAAGGCGTAGTTGTTTTATTTTTTCACGCATTATCTTCACATTAATGTCAGTGTAGTGTCAAAATGATGTTAGTTGGTCAATTTATTGACAAGATTTTTTTCAAAACCACTTCAATTTTCAGCCTTTGTGAAGCTAACATGCCAAAATTGTTCACTTTATATCATTAGGAAGTCTAGTTTGTGTCAGTTATTTTACTTTGTAATGTTGAGATAAAACATTTTAATCACAATATACAGTGCTAATGATTTCCAATAATTTACTAGCAGATTTATAGTCGTGGATAATACGCCCTGGTAATAATACTGTTATTAAAATTGTCTAAACATCAAAAACAAACAAAATAACTAAAAGAAAAGTCCACACCAGCTTCCAGCAACTGTTCTAAACATGTTCTCTCTCCTCTATGGCCCCTTTTGAAACAAGTCTGGACACCCGCTGCTCAAAACCATGCAGCGCAGCCGTGGCCGCCACTGCCCTGTCAAGCTTCCCTTTCAGTCTCCTCGGCACCACCTTCCACCCCGCCTGCGTCTCCTCAGTTCTGGCGCCACTCGAGGTATCCGGCCCCGCCGTCACGCGAAACCATAGATGAAAAACACCCCGGCGGCGGGTGGGAAAAAAGGAAAGCGAGTGCTATAAGTCGCTCTGCATAGACGTACGGAAGGTGTTGTGTTCTCGCAGCGGTTGTTGTCCTGCCAAATGAATGAATCAATATGTTGGGAGCAGCCCAGGCTGCCTGCAGGGTGTTTTTCCTCAAATATTTGGTTCTGTGTGCTTCACGGCGTTTCTTTGCATTGAAGTGTCGACGTGTTAAATCCCCGCGAGTGGAGGCCAAATAGCTCAGAGTCGTGGTAACAAGGACCCACTTTTAGAGGTGCAAAAACATAATGCATCTTGTAATAGAAGCAGTGTTTTTGAATAAAAAAAATGTTTGGTCCTCATATTTGATGCAGAAGTTGTTTGAATTTATTCAATCACATCATTTACTTAAATCGTGAATATAAGTGTGATGTGTTTTGAGTTGAGATTTAACCCATTTATTTCAAGTTTTTGTCCTAAAAATTACAGTATGCCTAATCTTGAACAGAAGTAAGTTCTAGTGTCCACAACCAACCTGAAAGCTCAGATTTAGTTTTTGTCTAAAAGGATCTGGAGGTCAAAACTATGCAGATTGCACACTTTACAGATCAAAATGTGCAGTCACGACACGCTTCAGCAGAGCGCTAATATGTTTTTAAGATACCCTTCCTGCAGTCGCCTGTTATCACCGAGGCAGCTAGTGTTTGTCCTTCGACACCTCCTGGATAAGTGGCCACAGATACAACAATGAAAGCACATCAAGTGTGTAATAACAATGTTTGTGAATTCGATAAGCCGTCCTCTCACCACAGCTGAAAGACTTCTTGCGAGAAACAAGATTAGGTTTCTCCGCAGGAGGTAAAAGTGTGGGCACGTCGCAGAAACCACAGTTGCTTTTTAGCCGTTAATGTCGGTGTCAGAAGGGCCGTGTTGATGCGACGACAGATTCTCTGCGTCGACGGTGATGCTTCCCTGAGAGGTGAAGAGGGGGAAAAACCCAGTCCCAGTTGTGGGATTGTAGTTCATAGCCAGTTTCTTGGAATGTATCCTTTCAATGTATCCACTAGACAAAAGCCTTGATGGGCTTTTTGGTGTGTTAGTCATCAACGCGTTTTCTAATGCAGAGATGAGAGAGGCCTGACTCGTGTTTCCACAAAAACAAGGACAGAAGCTTCAGCACTCGCTACCAAAGCGGATATTAATGTGGCTGAAATATTTATAACCCGGGTTTTTGTGGAATTTTCACAAAATGTCAACACTCCTTCTGATCTTTGCAGCTTGTGTCCCCCTTCCCGACATGCTGCTGAATAAGTTAGGAGCACATTCCGATCTCATATCTATGTTTGGGTGAATCGTAGATCATTTATTTTTCTTAAGTTGAACCAAACACTTATAGGAATAGTATATGAGTGGTGTTAGGGAAAACAACCTCTGTTTACCTTCTGTTTACCCAGAAACAGATCAGATATCACGCCATTTCTGACCGTCAAAACGGGAAAAACAAGTAAATAATGAAGATTATTGATGAATATTGAAGTTTAATAACCCCACAAAAGTCATCTACGTTTTCCCACACCTTATACCATATGTCCATTTTCTTACGCCAAAAACAAAATGATCTTGTTTACCAAACCCACAGTTTCTTATGCTAACTTAGATTTGTTGCATTTTGTCGCTACTGCAGCTGAAAGCAACAGTTTATATTGGCGGATCACTCTTTGCCGATCCATTTGTCGATCTCACCCCCCCACTGTGCCCTCTTATGTGCAAGGGCAAGTTGGTTATCGGGAAGTCCCCAGTTCTTTAGCCCCATTGAGGCACCCAATGCTGGGATTTTCACAGCCTATTGTAGTCAATTGTGAGAGAAGGACTCCTACCCTTCAGGAAAGTGAAGATGAAGGAGCATCGTAGCATATGGTCCTCCTAGTTCCCTTACTTGAAACCATGAAGGCAACCTTCCAAAATCATAGGTTCACCTATCTGCCAGGTTCAAATGCCTTGGAGCAGCTGTTGCATCCCTTCCTGAAAAGAGCACAACCAGCCCAGACTCCTCCATATGTTCTAATGCCTATGATGGTCAAGTCCCCACTGACAGGCTTGCGACTTCCAGAAGATGGAACCGAGGATTTCTTTTGTGTTTTTCTCCCAGTCGGCAGGAAACGGTCGACAAGGATCTGACCCAGAAATCAAAGCACCGTGGGGGCAGTGCCAGACGCAAAGCTCCTGATAGATGGGTCAAAGAGGGCAGGAGAAAAACCCTCAACGAATCCTGACTAAGAATGAGGTGTGTCACGAGCGAACAGAGGGAAGAGAGCTGCGAGGATGCGTTTCCAAAGTGAGTCAATCAGTGTCAGGGCAGAAGCCAAGAGTGCAGCGCGTGGGAGTCCAAAGATGGTAAACAGCTCTGCGGAAAAGGAGCGCAATGCAAGTTGTTAAATGCGAGTGGAAGAAATCTTTACTCCCATTGACCCACATGCAGCTCGTGTGTCATCCAGCTCCAACTAAATGAGACAGTACTTCCTGTTTCTGTGGCAGGCGCCTCAGAATGAGTCTGAGTGGCAGCCCAGTGTTTATACTTGGCTGTGTTGTTGTGAACCCTGTCAAACGGCAAAGCAACTCATGTCGGCTTTGTCACAAAGTTTGCTGCGTTGTTTACTCTCTGAAATGGTCGTCAGTATTGCTGTTTATTTTTATATCAAGAGGGTACTTCCTGTTGTGGTATTCTGAAACCTAGCATGTACGGTATAAAGTAGAAAGCTATGTTGGGAGTCGCCCATTTTTGGTTTGTCACCGGGAGTCGTAATAGTGAGCCCTCTGGTGGTCGCACACATAAACATCGCCACTTACATGATGATATGAATCATAAACAGTGTTTGGCCCGCCTTCATTTTTTTGAGGAAAATAACAAAAGTCTTTAAGGAAGGACAGTTGTGACTCACGGGTTAATGGACTCCTAGTATAGTTGTGCACTTCAAATCCCTCAAGCTCATTCCTCACATTCAAAGTCCCATGCTTTGTCCCCCGGAGAGGCATTGTTGAAACACATCCACGACCTTGTAACGCCGACAGACTCATCCGTGAATACAAACGTGATGAATGCTGTCCAACCCCTACATCTCACTCCTACACACGTTTGTTTAGCAAACACACAATGCGCCGCAGTGTGTTCCGACTGGCAGGGAGAAAAGGCGGGCGGCGTGAAGCAGCGCTCGTGGGATTTTAATGTCACTGGGGAGCGAACACCCCGTTGTGCTGAAATTCAATCATTTGCCAGGAACCATTCAGAAATCCCTCCACTCTCCCACTCTGACTCGAGGAGATTTCAACCTTTCTGAGAAGAGAATAATTGTTCCAGAGCCGCAGCGCTGTGAATAGTAGACTGTTTAATGTGGTGGGTTGATAGGATTAGCTTCATGTAAACAAACATTATAGCTCACTTTGTGTCAAGGTGATGTTCAAGTTCAGCTCCGTGTGGAGATGAAAACTAAACCAATCCTTTTTTATGTGTTCAGGTCGGTTCCTTCTGAAGGGTACGTTGGGTCGAGAGAAATTTTCCAGTGACCATATGGCACAATACCACCAGGAATAGGTAAGGTTCTTCATGTTTTTCGCTCAGCTTTAGCCGTTACTTTGGCCTTGAGAGGGATATGTGTTTTTTTATATGAGACAAAAGAGCACTTACAGTTGGGTCCTCAAAAGAGGCTTATCTTGCTATGTTGGTAATGAGCCTAACCATCTCTTTCACTCAGCACAATGTCCTTGAAAATGTCCACCAAATTTGCATGGCCCTTCAGAACTTAACCAAAGAAAACACACTCAAAAGAAGCTCATCTTGTAGGACAATGTAGTGATGGATCGATGAGGCATCATGAAACAGTATTGTCAGGTTGATGAAACGGTGTTTAATTTTCAGAGGCCACTTGATGGTGCTCTTGGTTTAGTAATGCGACGTCCTACTGAATTATTTGTTCAAGTCCAAACCCACAGAAGTCTTCTTTACAGCATGTGGCCATCTGGTGAAAATCAGGACACTGTTTCATGAAACCTCATCTACCCATCACTAGTACAACATTGGGAATCCTCCTTCTTTTCTTTCATCTTAGTTTGCTTATTGACTCAACCACTTTAATGGATCAGTAATTCTGGATTTCTCTATTGTGAGGTTGTGATCGTTGGAAATAGGGAGCCCTCTAGTGGTCACCAAAATGCTAACATAAGAATGTTCGGATTAATCTCGATCTATGCGTCAATAGTTTGTGAAATTAATAGTGTAAAGTCAAAGTAGACACACAATTACAAACTGTTGCACGACAATACGGGGACGACAGTTTGGTGCATTTCTGGGTTTTGGTAGCACTTGTTGCAACAAACACTCGAGTTATCACAGCTGAGCTCTGGCAACAAGTTGTGGAGTGTTCAACCAATCTGAGTTCAGATTTGAACGTGACAGAAAATCCGGTTTGATCGTTGCTATCTGATCTGATAGTGACGTCCAAATGTGAGCGTGTCAACTTGCGTTACACTGTGTTTACTTCACCAGCAGTGTGTCGTACACCACTTCATTCTGACTCGAAGGATCCAATTCAATCCTTTATTTCAGGTGTTTCACCGCACAGCTGTCTCTCCAAACTTTCTCCAACTGCAACTTGATGTAAAATCTGATGTAGTAGTTAGCAGTCATTAGCATGACTTGGGAAGACCAACAAGTCATGTGAATGACTCCTTCCCCCAGAACACCACTGCGGTCAGGACTCCCTCTGATTCATCCTACACCTCTCCGTCTTCAGCCTCCATTGCATCAGGAGTCTCACCTTCTTCCTAAAAAAACACACACAAATCAAAAGGGTTTGTCGGACTGGATTTTTTTTTTTTTCTGGAATTGGCAGAAAGCTCAAGGGCCAGGTGATAAACAGGAGCTGTTAACTGCTGATGTATGAATTTGGAGGGCCTTTCTCTCTTGGCTCCTCATCCCTCAGCCCGCAGTGGTAGTTAGTGTCAGCGAATTGAAACACTGTCAGGGCATGATGAATTAGCATCGTCGAGGAAATGTCCACACTCGTGAACACAGCTCACAACGTTCAGCCGCCTATTGTTTTGTTTCTTTTTGTGCCTGACAGACATCTGTTGACAGCACTTCAAAGAGACAGTGTTGTGTTATATGCTCTTGGATCTGTTCTGATTGAGAAGTGTAACATACTGTCGTACGTTGCGCTGAGCAGCCCATGTTCTACTTTTCATGACACGGCGTTGTAAGTAAGAGTGACTGAAAGGCACATGTATTTGGATGATTGATGCGTGGGCGCTCAAGATGGTCACCACCTGGGGCGTCATTCAGATGTGAACAATGTTTACTCAGGGCCAGAGATGCAGATTGCTCATGTCTGACAGTAAAGCTGAGGGAAGGGACCGGAGCACAGCGGCGTGACGGTGAACAGCGGCACGTTCCGCAGCGATTGCTGAGAAGCAAGATGTTCAGTGTGTTGTTGTATAAGTAAAAACGGAGGAAATGGGCTTGGCTTGTGTGAGTGTACTTATTATTTATTTATTTAATTTAAACGTTGAATATACCTGAAATTTCAACCAAGATGAAATATTTTATTTTGAGTTTTTTTTTAAACCAAGTTTATAGATATTTTGTATATATATATATTATATTTTATTGATTTAATTTATTTATTTCATTATTTCAATTCAAGTGATCTTATCAATGCGTTATTACTATTTATTTCAATACATTTTTATTTGTTTTATTATTTATTTATTACAGTATGGTTCAATGTTCTTATCAATACAATATTAATAATAATGTATAAACAGAAGTTGTGTTTGAAAAAGCTTCGCTTTCATTTTTCTTCTTTTTAAAACTGAATTTTGAGTTTCTTCTTTTTTCACATTACAAATTTATTATTACGATTATTACCGTTTTTTTTAAAGTAGAATGACTAAGAAACAAATATATGTCAAATATTACACAAATCCTCTGGTTGTCTGCATTTTTTTAGTTCATGAAAACTATTGCCGATAACTGGAGTGTCAGTTGAGGCTAGGTTTCTCTAAAATCCCGACTCTGTGAGCCATTTTCATGTGGGCTCTCCCGCGATGTGCGTGGGCGGCGGCTCTGGTCAGAGGTTCACGGTTAATGAAAACCCAGTTTGCTAAAGATACGTTTTCAGCAGGCAGCGAGCAGAGGAATAATGACTCATTTTGAACAACATTAAGAAGATCTGACAACCCCTAATTGGTAGCTCACCTCCTGGGACCGTCTCAGGAAACCCATCATGCATTGTGTTAATTCATCCGCCCCTTCATACTTGAGAAGTCTGATATCTTAATGGAAACACGCAGATGAGAATGTTCACTTTTGTTTGACAACTTTACTGACAGTGCGAGTGCTGAATTGGTCCGACGCCTCCGAGATCTGTTCTCCATCATTACGCCTCTGAATGCGTGCGAGTCGACTGAGTCTAGCGACATACCGTCAGTGAGGGCAAAGGCGAAGGCTAAGGCGGAGCAACTTGCCCTTTGGATATATCACAGCCGTGTCTTCTGAATCGGATGTTTGTCGGCAGTGACTGTGGTCGGTCAGAACACTTTCATTTAACTACAATGCAGCCCAATGGACAACAGTTGCGCCATTGGAGCATCATTGTGATGTCATACTTTGAGGTAGACCTCTGACGTTTTTTGGGTCCACCCCAGCCTTCTGTCAAAGCAGCGTTTAAATAGCTCTTATAGTTTTCCTACAGTGTGGTTGGGCTATGGTTTGAGGAGCTGTCCAGGTGCTGAAACAAGAGCACTAAGCGAAGACTGAGTCACTCTTGAAAGTGATGTGAAACGATTGGAAAAGCCAGGTCCGAACACAAACGTCGGTGTCAGGAAAACTCCCCGGGAGCCAACCTGAGGCCAGTAAAAAAGCAGGCGTGATGAAAGAAAGCAGAAAACGGAGGCAGTCGCCTGATCGGGAAATTTAATTTATCTCTCATGCACTTCAGGACATAATGTCATGTATCATGCGAGGGAGCAATTTCGTGCCGTTCCCAGGCTTAAAAAGAGATGAAAGAAAAGGATCAAAGTTTCAGCGCCGGTCGAATGATTGCGGCATCAGATGAAGGTGATGCACAGTGGCCTTGAAGTGGCTAGTTAAGCACGAAAAAAAAAAAAAATATATATATATTGATTAAAAAGCTGATCTTTTGAAATACTTGGCTGGCTGCTTCTTCAGGATCAGTTTCCCGGCGTGTTTTAAAATCCTGTTAGAATTGCAAAGTAGCAAAGACTCGATTATGCGTGGGGTTGTTTGAAAGTGAGCTCAGTTCGGCCCCAAAATGGATTCTAGCAACTCCATCAAATGTGTCTTCATCAGCACAGTGACATTAAAGAGCCATTTAGGATTTGTATTCCAGTGTGTCAACATTGTGACACACAAGAGGATCTCCGTCTGCCAAACGGGTGTTTAAGACGGTCCTGCTGCGGCGCCGCGGAGCTCATGATGCAGGGCTGCGTCGCGGAGGGAGCATCGATTTGTGCTAAATCTGTGCAGATTCTCTCTCTGCACCCAATTTGGTGCGACAAGCCCAGTGAAGTTGAACTAATGCCGTTAAAAAGCCGCCGCAGCTGCCATGTGTTCCGCGTCTGATGTTCCTTCTGCTGCTCTGGGAGCCTTTGTGACGCTACAAAGACGGCGGAGAATTGTTTGGGTTTGATCAGCTGCTAGTTGTTCGTGATTAATATCGGGATCATGGGAATAGAGATGTTGCACATGATGAATAAGTTTGCCGATTATCTAGATGCCCAAAGACTGCCGCCTCACCTTCCCTCACTCCCTCAGGGATGGATGGAATTGTCTGAACCTCAGAACCACCAGAATCTGTGAGTGAGTCCAGGAACTCTGTTGTACAACTGAGGGTTGAAGTACAGTGGTACCTCGGTTTTTGAACATCCTTCGAACAAATCGGAGTTTGAACAAAAATTTTGAGATTTTTTGCTTCGGATTTCGAACAAAAATCCAGAACTCGAACGCCCCCGAAAAAAGTCAGAAAAAACAATGTGCGCGGAGCGACCAGCTGACCCACGACGCGCTTTGTTATTGTGTATAACGCAGCTTCTGTATGCAGACGTGTCCCGTTAGCTACATTTACTGACTGTTTTTTCTTCATATTGAGGTGTAAAACCTTTCCTGTCTCCACACTGGACCATGGTAGAGTGTCACAGGTGCTTGCTCTCGACACCTCCGAGGCTCCACTCCAGGGTTTGATGTCCTGTTGTGGGCTGGAGCTGGGACAGGGATGAGGCGAGTCTGGGACAGAGCGTGACTTGGTTTATGACTTTGTCACAGCCAAACTGCACAGAAGCGCACATTCAGAGCTGGACACGCACCGGGCACCTCTTCACTTCTGGAGAGACGTCACTCACTCGGCAACCCCTCCCACATGCAGCGGCCACACACATAGAGGAACAGCCACCTGCAGCAGATTCTCTACATTCACTCCTACAAAAGACTATTTTAAGGCTTGGAACGCATTGTTTCTTTTTCCATTCATTGTAATGGGAAAAATCCATTCAGATTTCGAACAAATCTCTTCTCGAACGGCGTCTGGAACGGATTGTGGTCGAGAACCGAGGTTCCACTGTACCAGGATTTGTTGTTGGAAGAAAAGAACACTTTATTTCAAGTCGTTTAAGGGCAAATGAAAAAGTGTTTTCTCTTCCAGGCGAATTTCAAGGTGAGCTGTCAAAGCAGAGCCGTCACTGATCGACCGTGTCGTGAGGAGGAAGTAAAGCAAAAGAGATCCACTTAAGTTGAAGCAGCGAAATGTATTTCCAATGCATCGAAAATCTCGCCGACAATGTTCATCGACCTTTTCATAATGTGGCGCTGAAAATAGAAAAACAAGCAACGTCAATTTTAACCTTTATGAAAGAAAAAAAAATCTATTTAAAGTGGATCACGTGTGTGTTTAACAGTGACGTTTGAATCGCTGTTTATTGATTTAAAAAATGAAAAAAATATGAGTAAATATGAACGGCGAATTTAGCTTCTTTTGTGCGTAAAATACTTGAAATATTTTCATACATTCACATTATCAACCCTGGAAATAAAGGTTTTCATGAAAATCAGATCCGAAACGCTGTGGCAAATTCACTTTGAACCTTGTTATGAAAGAAAAGTTCCTTGTGAATTGAAAACAAATCTGAGGAGGATCAAGCATCTCTGGGCGATTCCATGTATGGATTTCTTAAACAAAGAGATCGCTGTTGTGACATGGATATTTCGACGTTGCTCTGGTGAGAATCTCAACTTGCAAGGCGAGGGGGGTCGATCACCAGTCAGCCGATGGATGTGAGGATCTCGACCACTTTGACAGCTGGAGCCTCACATGCAGCGCGCTGCCGGCTTGTGTTGTGATCAATGGCCCCTATTGATCGGCGAGTGGCGCTGACCGAAATGGTGCTGCTCTGATTTATCAGCTGCAGGAACAGATCAGGTGGAAGATGGTGACCAAAGTTGGATTCTGCGTTTCAGTGCGCTTCAGCTCTTCAGCAGCTGTGTCATGCATGTCTCCCCATATGGTCCCTCTTATATGAATCACACTCACCTGAGGGATGAAAGAGTGAAGATGAAGTTGACTCACTCCAACTGGTTTACCGTTTCACACAGTTGCTTTATGTTTCAAGATGAGCCCCACCATCTGCGGCCATGACTCTTTGACTTACTTTTGGCTTGATGCATGGACAGAATGGGACCCAGGAGCAGGACGTTCCCAGTCTACAATTTAAAAAACTCTCAATAATGCATCGATGCATCAGTCCACAAGTGAGTGGAGACTGGGCAGAAGTGGACCAGGATCCATTTGAAGCAGGCAACTGAAAGTGTTGGGAAAGACAGGGACATATATTTTTAAGTCCTTCAAGGACGACTAAAGGTGTCAACACAAATGGCTGACAGGAGGCGAAACAGGAGCGGTCATGAGAGAGCAGGAAAACTTTGAAATCTGAGTGGAGTTTATCGCGACAAAATGCTGGTAAACTGAGACCACGGTCCTGGAGGCCCATTCCCTGTCTTTGGTCAGGAAAAAAAAAACCCTATAGTTGCAAAAATGTTAAAGTAAGAGTCACAGTGAAGGACAAAAACAAAGCAAAGTGCTATATTTCTGATTTAAATGTGCGAAAACATATGTTTGGAAACAGTGATTTTTGTTTAAAAAATAAAAAACTAAATAAAATAAAAAATAAAATAAATAACAAAGTCCGGGTATATGGTGTGTAATATCTATAATAATATTTAGTGAAATGAGAAAAATGGATGTCAATGAAAAACTATATAATTTACTATCATGAGGTGACAAATTTTTTTTTCATTTCTTCTCATTGATTTTATAATTTTTAAATATAATTTCATGTTTGAATTATCTATAACTATATTTTCATTGTGATTTCTATTATTCTTATTATTATTTATGCTATATTTTTTGTCATTATTTCTTTATTTATTATGAGGTGAAAGATGTGGTTGGAATTCTTTATCTTCCTGACTGAACCTTGAGCCCATCCCACACGTTCTCGCTCGAGCTCCAAACTTTCAACACTTTCCTTGCCCCCCTCCGAATCTTACAGCCCCCGATTGTTTGCTCCACTGCCGGAGCCGGTAATCAGCTTTCACCGGCGGCTCCAATAAGAAGACAGTGAGCGACTGCCAGCCATCGTGCCATCCCAGTGTCAACACAGATTGTCTTTGAGCGCACCGACCAGAAAGTGTGAAGCCAAATTGAATTTAGGATACGTCAAGTGCAACACTCCTCAGCGGCTTGGCTGATGGCTTGATCAGAAGTCTGCTGCCCTGCTGAACCGCTTCTGCTTCTGCGGTAACATTCGAAGGCTTCCACCCACAGAGTGACAGCCCGGCCGGCTTTGGCATGCGCTGTGTGCATGAGTGGCGCCGGTGCTGCTGCATGTTGAATCCATTACGAGGATGATGGATGGCGCTTGTTACTCACAAGCGATTTGCATCATCTATACCATAAAGCTGCTGCATTATGGTTGCAGATCACTCAGAACTACTGTTTCCCCTCTTCATCTGTGGCGGTGAGACTCCCTCCACCTCCCATCTGCTATTCCTATGCATTCCCAGGCATTGCCTCTTCTTTCGCTCTTCCAGCCCCCTTCTACACACAACGCTTTATTCGGTTTTATTTTCCTCCTCCCAAAAGCAACGGCTGCGTGTTGTGTTGTAGCTTCGGGCTGTGTGTGGGCCGGTGTTGTGGGCCGGCATCTGGCAGACTCCGATAAGAGCCAGCGAGCTGCTGCTGTTCCTTCTGAGATGTTGTCTGGTGTTTGTGTTCCCCCCCACCCCCTTTCTTTGGTCATCCAGGGCATGAGCAAGTGTTTTGGTTGCATGAAGGACCTTGTCGTAAATGTACGAGAGGAGGGCTGAAATGAAAGACGTGTTTAGACAATCTGATAAGTTCCCTTCCTACGCAGGTCCAAACAAGCCAGCACCAGTTAGCTTCATGCGTCATGTCATCCTTGTTGAGCAACATATTCTCACTGCCAAGGCGTCAACTATATTCCTGATGACTCTAAAAGATGGACAGAGGGTGGTGTGGGATGGGGCCCTTACATCAAGTTAGTAGTGATGAGAGCTCCCAGGTTTGAGGTATCATGAAACAGTATTGCAGGGTTGATGAAAGCGAGTCCTCATTTTCAGAGGCCAATAGATGACGCTCTTGGTTTCTTTGAATTGAACATTGTACTGCCGAGAATGAAAATCAGGACGCTGTTTCATGAAACCTCATGAAACTTTCAGTACTGTGTCATGAAACCTCGTCTACCCATCACTATTGCCAAACATCGAGTCAAAAGTCCCTGCTTGAAATGTCACCAGGGAGAGTTTCTGAGTCAAATTCTGACTCCATTAAAACACGCAACGCAAAATACGGACTTCACGTCAAACGCAAAAATACACTTCAAAGTAGACGCTAAAATTCAGAGCAAAAATCTTTATGACAATTTCATGACTCTCATGTTGTGAAGAGAGAATGGCAAATAGTTCAGAAATATATCAAGTGACTTGAGTAAGACAACATCGCTGCAGTTCCCGATGGCATATCGATCCACTGAACGTTGGGCTATGGAGCGTAAAATGGAAAATCTGAGTGTCACCTGCTGCTATTTTACTCGGAAAGAGCCGAGTTAAAGTGTAAAGCTCTGGATCTTTGCTTCAAAATCGAAGGTGCAATTGCAGAGTAGCCAAATAATTCCTTGCTCAAGAATTTGAACTCAAAAAAACACATTTTCAACAAAGGTTTTCCAGCATGAATTCCATGTATTAATATAAAGACAAACTGGTCTGTTGTCATGCCATGTTTTTGAGGCCAGCAGGACCTTGAAATGTGTTGAAAGAAAGCTTCAACTCAGTGACCTAGTGAGTGATGACCTGCCGCCACCGTTTGACTGTCTACCTCTTTGACAAATGTTCAATCATTTTATCCCACAACTTGTCTTTCTTGACAAAGCCATGAAGCAGAGTTAGAAGAGCCAGAGGTCAAGGTCGAGAGGCTGTTAATATGAGTGTCGGGTTCGGACAGGAGAGACGGCGATGATCCAAGAATGAGAAGGAAGGCGACCATTGAGGTTCAGTATTTGTGTGCTCCAGTTTATCAGCTTCTGAACAACAACAGCCAGCGGCTTGCTATCATCTGGATGGCGGATAAATAATCTCAGCCTGCGGCTCACTCTTTGTCGCGAGCTCCGCAGTGAGAGCTTATCTGGGCTGCTAAATGCTGCAAAAACTGTATATTCATTGGTCTCGGAGGTCCACTTCCCGCGCAACATACGCGCCCCTTTATAATAGGAATGGATCCCTTGTTACGCTTTTTGCACTAGCTTAATTTTGAGCTTGACCCGAGGTCACCAGGGTGAGCGGACAGGGAATAACATTATTTATCTTCCTGCAATTAATTCTGAATGTGACTCCGGGGGGGCGAGTCCGACTTTAATCAGCTCTATGCCGAGCCTCGGATGAGAAGGTGTGATTGATGGTGGTTTCAGCGGAGTGGAGGACTGTCCGACTGACTTGGCTACTTCTCTCTTATTGTTCTGCCCCACTGACCCGAGCAGTGTGTCCCCGATATCACTGTTTACAGGGAAATACTTAGTGCTCCTGCTTCTGCTCTCACTAATGCCACTGTATGTAAGTGAATAGTATGGCATTAAAACAGACTTGAGAGACCAGAATTTTCCATGGTGTTGGGGGCAATCTTCCCCTTTTCATGTGTCATATATATATATATATATATATATATATATATATATATATATATACACACACACACAGTGGTACCTCGGTTCTTCTTCAGTCCGTTCCAGACGGCCGTTCGAGAAGCGATTTGTTTGAAATCTGAATCGATTTTTCCCATTACAATGAATGGAAAAAGGAATAATGCGTTCCAAGGCTTAAAAGAGGCTTTTGTAGGAGTGAATGTAGAGCGTCTGCTGCAGGTGGCTGTTCCTCTATGTGTGTGGCCGCTGCATGTGGGAGGGGTTGCCGAGTGAGTGACGTCTCTCCAGAAGTGAAGAGGTGCCCGGTGCGTGTCCAGCTCTGAATGTGCGCTTCTGTGCAGTTTGGCTGTGACAAAGTCATAAACCAAGTCACGCTCTGTCCCAGACTCGCCTCATCCCTGTCCCAGCTCCAGCCCACAACAGGACATCAAACCCTGGAGTGGAGGTGTGGAGAGCGAGCACCTCCCCTGTGACACTCTACCACGGTCCAGTGTGGAGACAGGAAAGGTTTTACACCTCAATATGAAGAAAAAACAGTCAGTAAATGTAGCTAATGGGACACGTCTGCATACAGAGGCTGCGTTATACACAATAACAAAGCGCGTCGTGGGTCAGCTGGTCGCTCCGCGCACATTATGTTTTGTCCGGCTTTTTGCGGGGGCGTTAGAGTTCTGGATTTTTGTTCAAAATCCAAAGCAAAAAAATCTCAAAATTTTTGTTTGAATTTGTTTGAATTTTTTTTTTTTTTTTTTTGTATTTTGACAAGCTGGAGCCAAAGAAAAACTTGAAATCGAATTGGAATTCAAACATGCTGGTGTCAATGGAGCACGTTACACGTGACCACAGATCTAAAAAAAAAACATGGGTGCCTGTGCTGGCTGCTGTCCTTTAGTGTGACGTTACTGAAGTTAGTGTGAAGCCTCACTTAACATGAGGAAAACAGGGATCAACAAGGACATCAGAGGTTACCATGTTAGGTGTATATGGCGCCAGGGATTTGCCGAAGTTGTAGATGCGATGATTGTTCATACAGGAAATAAGCCAAAAAAAATAATGTTTAAAATAAAGCACTGTTAGAAGACTTTGAATCTTTGAAACATAAACATTGTCACAGGCTCTCTGCCTGCAATGCCAATCCACGATCAACACAATATAAAGTTAGCTAGCTCAGTGATTCACGTGTGTCACGTGTTTCCTGTGTTGGGGTGTGTTCCAAGTTTCTGTCGTGACAACACAAGAAAAGCCCTCACTCAAGGGCCTCATCTCACTTCAAGAAAACAACATCGGGATTCAAGTGTTTTGCGCGGGATGCGCTGAATACGAACCTATAAAAGTCAGGGCCTTCACGTCCTTGCCTCTATATTACAAGGATCTGGATCACTAAAGTGTTGTATGAATCGTGCTCTGTTTGTGTGTCTAGTTCAAGATTTAATTTGTGTGAATTGAACTGAAATGAATGGAAGCAATTCTCAAAGCACGTGTTTATTTGTCGCTGCCGTCCTGCTGAGACTCTTAATCCGCTGTATGACTGCAAGGAGGACCCTGTTTCCAAGTGAACGCCTCTGTGGGGAGTTCCAATTTGTTTTCCATGTCCGCCTCATATAAAATGCATGAAGTCATAACATTTTTCATCATTGAGCCAACTGTGTGGTTATCAATGCAGGATGATGTTGCTACCTAGCTGGGGCTGTTTGAGCTGCTGAAGTGACCATGTGGTACCTCTCTGACCTCTGGGCCCTGCTGTTAAACTGTTCGAGCATGGAAAAGCAGCTAAGGTTGAAATGCTAGCTGGTTCCGGTCTGGACTTGTGTGGAGGCTCCGGTCTCGACCTCCATGAATTGGAGTCTGGCTCCGCTCAGCGTGAACCGGTGCGTTGTGCTGACCGCATCGCCAGAGTGTTGACCGGCAAATTACACCAGACGCTCGGCCAGCTGCTGAAACAACAGCGGAGAAGTGATTTTCCACTCCTGTGGGGCGACGATGCTGACAGTAATTAGAGATGATGTATTTCCCGTTCTCACCGGACCAGACTTTGCTATCAGTCATGTGACACCGCCACTGTGAGACCTGAACAAATCCTGTTATGGTCAGCTATAGAAACATAGCAGTGAGAGTGGAATTCAGTGGAATGAGAGTCGAGTTGTTGTGGTCCTGTATTGTCTTTGGCTTCAAACCACTTTGTCGGAAACAAGTTATATAATGAGTCATCGCCCTATCCTCCGCTTACTTGGTTATTCCACTATGACTGGCTTCATAGAGTAGCAGCATCCAAAAAAATACTCAAAAATACTCTCTGAAAAAAAAGGACAATGGGTGAGAAGATGCAAATCCCAAATATTACCTCCACCGACCTGAAATTCAAAGGCATATTTGGAACCCAAAAAGACAGGAAAGGAATTGGGAGACAGAGGGATAAGGACAATAGAAAGATGGAAAGGAAGGAACAAAATCAAAGACACAATTGAGATGCAGTTAAGGAGGTGAGCGCTCAGTGCGTCTCCAAAGCAGGACCATGCATCGCTAGACAATATGTCCCGTATCTATATTCAAAACCTATCCCTTAACCTTTCGTGAGACTGGCGTTGTAGAGCAGCAGCATCCAGTGTGACCTACTCATATTAACCCACCTTGAGTCTCAATAAAACATGAGTGGCCATTTTGGACAGTATACGGTGGAACACCAGCGTAGTCCTTCTTTCGTATGCGCCGCACTGAAGGGGAAGTAGTAGAGTAGAAAGTCGCTGAAGGCGGCGACACCAGCCGAGGGTGTAGAAATCATTTCTAAGCTGCGGACCACTGCCCATAGAGCCGTGGCTGACGGAGAAGCATCTCTCTGGAGATACCGTGACGGAGGGTCTTATCTGCGAGAAGGCACGAGCCATTCACGCTAATCTGCTGCTGAACACTCAACACAAGAGTCCAGGTGCTGTTGAGCAACATCTGCTTTAGTACCTGGACTCTTGTGCAAATCTCCTCATCCTATTATATAATAAATAAGTCTTGCATTTTCCCACAAACCTAACAAAAAATGTTGCCATATACTGTTTGTATGTATGAAAGACCTGAGCAAAGTGTGGCCCTTTGACTGTACTTATGTGGTCCTCCTGGTGTCAGAGTGAAACTATAAAACTGACGTTGTTGTCTCTGGCATTTTTGTCTTGCGCATTGTTTTTTGTTCATTATGATACAACTGAAACAAAACTTTTTCTTTTGATTATTTTTCTTATGAGTATGAGGAGTATTTCTTGTCCCTTAAAAAACATCAGAATTGAAAGTAGATTTCGAAATGTGTGAGACACATCCAGAATCTTTCAATGCAATGTGGTTTAAATGAAATAAAACAACATTTTCTGTGCATTTTTAAAGTGCCATTTCAAAATCACAGATGATGTCATCACTTGATTTTTATTTTCAATTTTCTCTCACCCTTCTTTCCGTGGGTTTGACGGCTCCTCTCAGCGGTCACAATAAGGGACGGGCAATATGGACAAAAAAAATGATCACGATAAATACATTTTCATTCTCTTCCATGTGTTGGACACTACAGTCTCTCTTGAAACTGTTTTAAGAAGAAACTTATGAGTGAAGTTTGTCTCCAGCATCATTATTTGTTTGTGTGTAAATATAATAGTTAACTAAGTGTAGAGGTGAGAAATTCAATGTTTCACGTCTCTGGTAAAACCGGGTCGTGTCTGACAGTTTTACTTAGTGGTTAAATTGAGCTGTCTGTCTGCTGTATCTCTTAAAAGTTGACTTGAACTATGGACCAGTCTGGACACATTTCCTAGATGCTATTGAAGAAATATTAGAAATAATGTGAATAAATGATTATTTAGTCATATTCTATTCTCAAAATCATTTTTGTCTTGTGTGATAAAAAACCTTTTCATAAATCTCTCTCCGAAAATGGTTGTTTTCCATTGCTCTATAGAAAATTTCACTAAATACTTTGACCGCTTTAGAATTTGTTGATGGTCCCTAACTGATGGCAGGTCGTAGCATTAGCGCTGCCTGTGAGAGTGTGTCCGGGATCTGTGAACCCTAATGGGGACATGGAAGAGGACGCCACTGCCAATACCGTAGCGGATCTCTGTCCAATGTCCAACTATTTTCACCACAGTGTTTTGCGGAAGCAGCGGGAAACCTTCATGTGTTGATGTGAACCAAGACGACCGCGTCAGAGAACTTATGAGGACCACTCCATCTAATAAAATAAACACGGATCCAGAGAGTCAGAGTCGACCAGTGTTTCTCAAAGGTTCCCTGTATTAAAAATGAGTTTAAAACTACGACGTCCACCACACTCTCCTCAACTGTCACACGCCTGTGTCGGGTGTCAAACGCCGCGGAGCTGGAGAGTGCGGGAAGCCGTCGCGGCCTCGTCGCGTACACGTGTGAAAGCCGCGTGTTTATCGAATTCATCGTGAGATGCAGAATGGTGGAGATAGTTGTTGTCGAACTGCCCACCTCTGCTCTGCGATGTCCGGCAATGGCATGTAGCATCCTCACAGGGTCAACAGGAAACCCACCTTACCTCCTCTCCGCTTCATCCCACACCTCCTCAAGTCGGAGATCTTCTCCAGATACGTTTAAATCCCAAACAGCTTCTCCATTCATGACCTGATTAGATCCCTTCAGCGCTCAGCCGGAGCCTCATCTGCGCTGATTAAATATGAACTATCTGGAGAAAAAAAAAGGTAAAAAAAAAAAAAATACCATGTCATTGGATTTGGGAGCCAAAGTGCGGAGGGAAGAAAGAAGAAGCCGATTCACCATTGTGTACAGCTTATCAACAAATGACGATATGATCTTAGTGATGGAATTCCACATTTCATGAATCCACTCCATTAATGCAGCGTGTTGCGGGGGAACCCATTCAGCACACGTTCTGATCAAAGGAGGAGTGGAGACAGACAACAGATTGGATTGAACAGACGTAAATATCGAGACCAACTGCGCGACTCCATCGACTATTCATTACGAGATGAGAAATGAGATATGAATCGCTAGTCATTTTTTAATAACCTTTCAAAGTAAGGGATGCGTGTTCGAGTGGTGCCTCAAGTACTGAACACACCGGAGCGACGTGCGTCGGCGGAATGAAAACCATCTGCTCATGAGTAGCAATTTAAAGGAGCAGTGGGACTTCACAGTGGAGGCGGGGCTTGTTATCTGGGCGCACTTTATAGCCTGTAGCTTCTTAGCTTGACTGTGCTGGACAGTGGTGTTCAGTCCATTGCAAAGAGCTTGTCCAGTTCATCTGTGAAATGAGTTGATATTCCTCTTTTCACTAGCAGCCGGATTGTTACGACTTTTAAAAAAAATCATGAGTGTTTTTGAGTTAATAAAAAATCTATATTTATTGTTGAATTATACCCTTAAAATATGTGGAGAGGGGAAATACTAAGGAAAAAATTAGGCCCTATAATAATAATAATAATAAATATATTGCATTTATAATAATGATAATAGTCATACAACAAGTTTTATTTATTTATTTTCTTAATAACATGTTGTCAAGAATCAACAGAAACATTTTTTTTCAGTTTTTCTGGTGAGTTTGTTGGCTCAGTCAGCCGTTGACAACATTATTGCATGTATAATAAATTTATATGAATAAAATTAGGGGTGCAAATGAAGTTATACAAGTTAATAGTCACTTCACTTTTGCTTCAAAAACCAGCTTGTTTTTAAGAATCCTAGCTTGAGGTGACATGGTGGCGTTTGAGACTTGGCTGCTCCAAAGGTGTCTCCACATCACACTTTACTTTTTCACCAACAAACTGGTGACAAAGAAGTTCTGTCGCCAGTAAATGAGGTGAAATCAGCTTTAAAAAACTGTGTCAAGTGCAACTTGCTGCAGTGCTGAGACATAAGAGGATGAAGACTTTGGCTTGTTTTCTATATTGGCGCCGTATCTTGTTTCAGTCACCACCAATTTTCATATGAAAACCATCTACAGATAAACAGCACAGATAAATACGTGCGGAGTGAGGAGTTTATTTTCAGCTCTTGTGGTACGGAGCCAGTTTCATCTGATGAATGAAATGAGTTTAGAGAGTCAATATTGGGAAGAAGTGATGTGGGACGATTATTCAGGATCCAGACCGCAGGTGGTCGGATGGTAGAAAACCAGTTGGAACGGAACTCATTGAAATGTGATTTGGATATGAAGCAGCTAACCTGATGAATAAAACCTTTCATTCTCCATGAACGTCAGCATGTATCGTGTGATGAGTCACTCCAACACGGCGACTAAATGCAGTTGGAATATGATTTGAAAACTGTGTTTGAGAAACAGTTTTGATCTTAAATAGTCTGGGGAAAAAAGACCGGTCTAAAATCCCAGTTAAAGCCAAGTTGAAATTGTGTTGTTTAGACCTGTACGGGAGCTAAACCTCCCGTCTTTGACCAAAACAAATACCCACCTCCTTTTGGAGTAAGTGGATAAGACACAAGAAAATAGCAGTTGGGAGGCATGTCAAGGCAGGTAGATACTGGGCAGTGTCCGGAACATCTCATGAGTTTCCCGCTGAAAACAGTGTACTAAAGTGGGCGATCCTGACCACTATATTAAAGGCAGTCTGAGGAAAGCACCAGTAGACTCTGGTCGCTGGAGTGGACATGGTGGAGTTGCAGTACTGTATTTTCAGTATGAGAGTATGAGACGGGTCACCAGCCACTACATTCCCCAGATAGCAGCCGGATTCGGGGTGGATCCATGTACGAGTTGTCAGATCCGCATTGGAATCAGACGCAAGGTCCAGGCCGGAATCATTTCCCCTGGGTCTGGGGCCGAATCTTGGTCGGATGTGGCAGGAATCTGGGGCGGATATGATGCTGTTGGGGGTGGATTTGGCCCGGACACGACACAGATATGAACTTGATTTTGCTACCACCAGATCTGGGCCATCCATTTCAGTGGATGTCGCCCATTGTTCCAACGGCATGTGGCTCTGATCTGGAACGGGTCATGTCATCTGGTACAAAAACAAATGAGTTTGACAAATCCCTCACCTTCCATGTCGCGCTCATCCACTCCAGAGTCAACCAACCCACATGTTAATGTGCTTAAAGCATTGAAATTTTTGCGAGAGCTTCAACTGTTGCAGCGCATTATGTAACATAAATGACTGGCGGAAGTGTTTGTGTTTCAAACTGGGATGGTAGCAGTGGATGTTACACTCAATAAGGTCTTGGCTCGAGCAAGGAATTGTTGTTTTAATTGTTTAATTGTTTTGTTCCCTTATGAATCCTAGATTCAGATTTCGGTGCTGCTATCTGCCATTTTTCTCTCCTGAAAAATGTGTGATGTGAGTGTTCAGAAAATAGCCAATATAGACTCCTTATTTGAATGTGAGGAGTAATGCAAAAATGTTCTGCGGGTGACCTTTCTGGTTCAGAGAAATGTGGCGATACAGAGCAAATGAAAGCCACCGGAGCGGCGGAGAGCTACTACCTGCCCGCCTCAGAGGCTCAGAAGAACCCGAGCAGAAAGATCAGCAGGCAGAGAAACCAAGCAAACCAAATAAAGAAGCAATGTTTTGACGTAAAAATAACTGGCGATGACTTGTCATGACTGGTACAGCACAGATCTGGTGACTCTGCTGGGTAAGTGTGGGCTGAATTACGTGATTGACAAAGGAGCGTATCCACCACCAGGACGATTTTGTGTGGCCAGCTTTCAACTTGACGTGTGTGGGAGCTGTCGGAAAATGCACAGCAAACTGACTCATCCCCACTTATTTATCTTGCTCTATACTGTTTAGCTGTTGCCTTCTGGCACATCGACGGCACTTATGTGGAAGCAAATCAGTAGGAACGGTTTTCGTTGAAGTTCAGCAGGCTCAAAGGATTCAGTCTCTTCAGACAGACAGACTGTAACCCTGATATTTTAGGATGAAGCCTGAACCAATCCTCTCGCTCTGAGTGATAGTTTGACAGCTTAGGGGCGGGTTGCAGTCTGTCGCTTATTTTTCATGGGGTCTCGCAGGGTGAGGGTGACATCAGCATCTTGGAAAAACAAGTGGCCCAACACTACACTGGAATTTCTGTGAAATTGACGGATGTCCAAACCCCTAAAAATATACCTCGGTTGCCAACCGTCCCAACTTAATGGACCCAATGCTGATGATCCGCCTTGGGCACTTGTCAGGATGCTTCTCTGATGCCTCACTAGTGGGGTACTCATGGCACGTCCGCCATGGAGGGGCTGTTTTCAAGGTGTGTGAGCGTGTGACAAACTCCAGAATGTTTCAACAACCAGCGCCCCAGAGCTGGTTGGAAAGCGAACTGGAATCCTGTCAAAGCCCGTCGCGCCATCTGCACCGTCCATGTTCAGTCGCGCTGCTGGCAGATTTATCCGTCGAAATATCACCTGCAATTCATCGCAACCTGCCACTGATGACTCAGCTTAACACGACTGGCACGTCGACTGCGGCTCTCATTTGAATACAGCTCAGGTGCTTATACCATTGGGGGGGTATTTTTAAATGTACCCATCAAAGCTGCAGTAGGTAACTCACACCCAACTAGGCCTTTAGCGAGTATTTTGAGATCGGGTGTTCCAGTTTTGCGCGCCGAATGTGGAAGGCGCGAGCCCTGCAGGGGGGTCCGGGAGCTCGTCCTCACTGCAAACTTTGGAATTTGAATGAGAAACAGTGTCAGACATCCCATCCATAACAGCACTCTTCCATGCTACGTTGACAAGACTCGCAAGATAAGGATAACCATGAGACTAAGCTCAAAAACAAATACATGGAAGCCAGTGTGATGGCGCTTTGATGGCAGATATCAGGGCATGATACAGGCAAGAATGATTGTTTCCCATGTTTGTCAGTGTAAGCCTTTTCCGTGATGCCCGGACGCCTCTCTAGCTAAAAGCCTACTCCCAATAGTTTTAATCCGTGTTTGGCGGGGTCTTCTCCGGAATGGAATAGTACCATTCCACAGCATAAGCATCAGGTAAAAGATCATCAGCCGCTTGTCACCTGTTCACATCAAAAGTGCGAGCTGCTGGCTCTGAAAGTGCCAAAGTCATCTCCATTTCAGAAAGGCACCGGCCATGTTGAAGCAGATTTTCAGTTGTTTCCAGTCTGATACTTGTCTCACGCTTCCTTTGCTCAACCCACATTGGAATAGCTGCTTTGCCTAGAAGCTATTTACTGTATTTGAAGTGAAGGGAACATGCATTTGAATGAGGATATTTTCAGTCTTTTTCAAAGCTGGACAGAAGTGTCCTTGAAATGTAAAGTTTATTTATTTATTTATTTTTATTAAGCAACATAAAATTCAACATGTTTGCAGAATTACAAGTCAATGACGCCGTGACATTTCTACCCACTGCACCAAGTTTCCATTTGAATTGCCTTGGATTTATTGACACGTTATAGAAGATTTTAAAACCATCATCTCACTATATTTCATTGGATGAGGAAAGAAATACGCTGCTGGTATAAAGCTTTTTGTTTGGACTCAAAATACTTCTAGTATATCAGTACGACTTCAGAACACTTTGTAGATGACTCATGTTGAGGAGAACTCTGCACAGGTTCAGGAGCTTGAGACATGATTCCGTGTGAAACTGCCAGCTCTCATTTTGCTTGTGTTTCGGGCCGTGATCCCACCGGTCTGCCGCTCCCTCATTCATCAACCGGGAGTTTCGTCAAATACTTTGACAACGCCAGGCGCTCTTCGATTCGTCAGTGTGGCATTTCTACTCTAAACAAAGGTGCGGCTCAGTCCAAACATGGCTGACCTTTCGCCGGCACGAGAAGGAACAGCTGTCTCCGGTGATGGATGGAAACATGGGAATGTTAATCACGCCGATCTGGATTCTTCTGCAGAACACCTGACTGCTACGGTGTTTGTTCTGCTGCCGGAGCAAAATAGGTAGAATGGCGAAAGGTCATGTTGACAGGGAAGGAGTGGGCATGCTCACAAGTCAGGGTTGGATTTAAGATGGAGAATCTCAAAGACAAAGTCTGGCGCTGAAGTGGTGTTCATGCATTATTAATTCTTACATAGGAACTCTGGAGGTTCTGACCCAAGACAGCATAATCCAAATGATTTCCCGTCCTCAAATATTTGTGTTTCCCTTCCTCTACTCCGCCTCGGCTCTTTAGTTCTGTTCCGTAAGAAAGGTATTTGAACAGGTCAACAAATGTATGCTATTTCTTTGTGTAAAAAGTGAACTCTCTGTCTTAAACTCGCAGAGCGACGAGTCGAATGTTCACTTCCAAACGTCCTCGGAAACCCAGCGGTGGCGGCGTGAGCCCACCGACTTCACAAACCACGGCAGAACAGTTGACAAATCAATGTCCATCAGTGGTGAATAAGATACGCTCTGCTGACAGGAAATCAGTGCCATAAATACATGTTACTTTTCAGGAAATGGGTAATAAATATTGATCACAGACCTCCTCGGATTCTCTTTTTATCCCTGGCAGAAACAAAAAAAAATGGCTTCAGCTTCAGTTCTGCTTGAAGTGTCGGGACATAATTTGACCCAAACATTAAACCGGTAGTCTAGAAAAACACCTGAAAGAAAATGGACCCTGTGAAATATCTATTGTCGAAGCTGAAAAGGAAATCAGGTCACATCCGAGAACATATTCAACCTCTCACTCGACAAGGTGCTTGAAGTGTTGCTTATGCACGACTCGCGCTGCGTTGATGTTTAAATGGATGAGTTGGGAGGGTATGTTTTCCTGTTCGTAGCCAGGCTCCGAGCTCTTTCATTATATGGGGAACTGAAGGCTTCAAGTCATAGAAACTGCAGGGATGAAGATTAAAGAAGTAGGGAAGATCTTCACTTGTCTTGATCATTTGTGGTGGATATTAATGTCACGTACCATTCGCATCACGATCCACGTGTCACGATACGATAGAAAAAATATTGATACCGTAATATATTGCAATAACTCTCACAAAAGTAAAAGTTCCTCACCTCTACTATGGTACTGAACAGCTACTCTGCTGAATGTCACTGCGCTACGTATCGGCGATATCACAATATATTGTGACCCCAATGTAGCAAAGTATCGCGAACCAAGTATCATGTGTTCCCTATTGGGAGGTGCAAAAATTCCAAACAGTTAATTTGTCCACAAAACTACTCGGAATGAAAAGTCAAAACAATTTCATTGACATGCAGTAGTCTTTTCTTCTTCTTCTGGTATTTCTTGCCTCCACCTTAGTCAATCTTCTGCCCCCCTGTGCTCACATCTGTCCTCCTCTCCTTCTTTCGGCTGCTATCTCTAAATTCATCATACGGTTTTTATTTATCTCTCCCCACAAAATACTGAGCGACAAGTCCATATGCTTCACTAGAAAACAAAGTGCATTGTCGTGAGTACGAAGGGACGAGGGAGCTAAAGCCACGTATAGAGGACGTGGTGTAGGACCCAAGTGCGAGTGGTTATAGGCACAGGAGGCAGGAGGGAATTATAAACATTTAATAATTAAACAAACTAAAACAGAACAGAAAGCATCACCGAACCAGGAAGAAACAGAGCAAACGCAGAATGTAAAAACAGTAACAAAACTAACAGAAGTGCACAAACATGAGTAAAAAGTCAAAACAGAAAGCGTCACCGAACCAGGAGAAAACGAACTTAAATCACAAAAGAAACCGAGAATAAACTACAAAAGAAACCAACACGGCAAACAGCAAGAAACCAAAAAACACTAACTCAGGAACCAGTTAAACACAGACAAATCCAAAATAAGATAGCTCACAGAACGAGAGACACGAGAACCAGGAGTTACCACAGGAGCTAGCAAACAGAACAAAAAAAAGCCGAACACAGGGAGAGACACGAGAACCGCCACCGAACCGGGAGTTAAATGAGCTAGCTAGCATAAGAGGCCGAAACAATGAGAACCAGGAGTTAAACGAGCTAGCTAACACACAGAACAAGAGGAGCCGAACACAGGGAGAGATACGAGAACCAGGGAGAGATACAAGAGAGGAATAATCACAGGGACTTCCGGCAAACACAGGGAACAAACAATGGGATCAAAAACGGTCTGGCACACGTTTCTGGAGCCCAGGTGTTCTTGTAGACCAGTCATTAGAGGTAAATCGGCTCCAGCCGTGTGCCAAAGGAACCGAGGGGAAAAAACCAAAACCTGGATTCGGAGCCTGGAAGCGGAGCCATGACATGCATTGCGATATGATATATCAATATATCGGTGGTCAAAGTATCGTGATGCATTGATATTGATATACCTCTCTTGATGTTTAACCATGTCTCCACATGACCATTAAATACAACACTCACTATGGCTCACTATGGCTCACTATGACTGTGGTTGAGGGTTCCACACCTTCTCTATATACATTTTCTCTGCATCTTTTATCCCTGCCTCCCCCGCCTCCATCCACCATTAATTATGGACCACCATGAAGTGACCAAAACGTAACCTTTCTATGTGTCCAGGAATGTCATAATTGCTTCAGCGCCGGTGGTCACGCACACGGTTGGTTAATAATGAATGTCTCACTCCTGTGCGTCGCCACCATGAAGCACCGACGCTAAGTGGCTGCTGGTATTTCAGCAGCATCACTGCTCTCCACATTTGCCACTAAAGGCCGCGTGTAAATGGACCTTATACATCCACCGGATGGGTTTGTGGCGTCGCTGTCTGATACCAGAAAGGTCAGCGCTTCCCCTCCTCTACCTGCCAACTATGTACTCGAGTAGTATATACTCCACTTTTTCTCTGGAATTATCGCCTTGTAATGACTCTCTTTTATACCGCCAGGCAAACGTGGGGGGAGGAAAAGGGGGGGAGCAAACAGCAGCTATTTTAATTGTGCAGATGCATCAGGGTTCTGGATGCATCCATTATTGGAGCCCACTCATGAGAAACTGTCCGTCATCGCTGACAGCGCTCTGCGTGACGCCTGGCACAGCTAAGCTGCAGCGCTGAGCCAGCCTCTACTTTTTTTTTTCCATGCATTATTTACATCATGTGCTTGTTAACATTAACATTTAGAAGTGAAGTGTTTGCAGAGCGTCCATATTGTGTCATCATACGTCGGCCCTATGAGTCGGGAAGTCAGGGACGTTTGCGTCAATGAAATGTCTCAACAACAGCACACTTCAATGACTTATATTCTTCATTGTCACATCTGCAAGTATTTTAGAAAGCCAGTGTGTTGCCATGGTAACGTGGTGACGCGACACAATGACAGTTATATTCTACCGTTGGTTTTCTTGCACAAGATTCACAGTTTTTGTGGATATAAATGTTCGGTGTGAAGTAAAGTGTAACGTAATGTCATGAGAAGGTGGTCGCCTGGATGTATCCTGTCGTTTCCTGCTGTGTTTTGACACTTACGCTGGAAGGTTTTTACATGACTCTGTCGTTCATAATTGTGTACTAATACGAAAATAGTTTTTTAGTTGTGTGGCGGTGCCTTCTCTCCTTCATTCTTCATTTCATTTCAATTGTCTTCATACTTGTTCCTAAGAAACGGTCCCACTATTTACTCATTTCCCATAATCCTCAGCTTCTAATTTGAATTGTGATGATGCAGTTGTAGACCCACTTTTATTTTGTGACGTTTAGCCAATCTCATTTTATTCATTTTGTGGAAGGAGCCATCTTGGATTCATTTTGTGACTTGTCTGGCTACAAATAAATACGGAGCTAGAAAAGCACCCAGAGTGCGCAAACCTCTGCCAAGCAGCTTCAATCCACAGCAACACAATTTTCTAACGGCAACCTTAAAAAAAATACTTATTCCTTGTTCCATTTCATTCACATCCATCCATAACTTATTTTGTTATTTTGAAGAGAAACTGACAAAACAACACTGTGGAAAACACAACCTACTTGGCATGGAGATGTAGCGGATTCTAAGACAGGATCACTTCCTGTCCTGCAACCATTATCGACTGAATCGCTTTGCTATATTTGAGGGTCCACTGTGCTCTTGGCTAAACTTCCTGGTTAGCAACATCTACCCTGCTCTGGTTTGTGACGTTGGCTGATTCACTTGGCCTTTGCAGAGCTCCTCCGAAGTCAGGGCTTTTAAGTGTATGACTCACTTCCTGCTCAGCCAAACTTACCAACTCCCGACTGCTTCATTATGCAGAAGACAATGCACAATCGGCAACAATTAGATGAGAAAGACTTGTTTTGAGTCAGTTGGAGCGAGGCATCTCCCGCTGTTGACGCACCCGTTGGATTTGTTGGACTCAAAAAGTGGTGGCTGCTTTCTCTGAGTGTCATTTTGAAGTGTGAGTCACTTCTTAACAAAGTCCATGTGTATCCAAACAGCTAGTTTCAGCCATTTTCCTCGTATTGTGCTATATATATATGATCTCATTGTGGCACACTCTCTTGACGCTGTATCACTTCATTGTGTTTGAACAAACTTGTATCATAGTGGGAGTCGGCTTATTTATACGCGCTGGCTCTGCTGCGATCCCCTGCGCTTCTTAAATAGAAGTAATGGCAGCAACGCGAGCCAGATTCTTGCCAAACATTTCTCCTCGTGGTTCCAGCGAGAGACATTCGATCACGGCGCTGATAAGTCATTAAGCCGCTGTAAATATTTTCAAAAAAAAAAACGAAATTGATTTTCAGACTGCGGGCGCGTGGGGGATTAATGATTTAAATGTCTGGGGGAATTAAACGTTGGTCGGAGGAAGCGGAGCGTGGCCGTCAATTCTGCGGAGTCAGCCAGGTGTGAGCGCGGTTAAGACGCTCACAGGGCTGTGCTGATTCCATCACCCGGGGCCGCGGAGTTGAACGCTCAGGGAGGTGGGGGGGGGGGTGACTCTGCGCCTTCTTGGGGAAGGTACACCGGCGCCATGTGGAGGAGAAATCAAAACAATCTGATAAAGCTAGATATAGCCGTATAGCCTCCCCCGTCAGAATCCATGTCCCTTTCACTCACCTGACGTGTCAGAGTGCACGCAGATGACTTTGGTTTTCAGTAAGCCCCTGCATGTGCGTCAGCTTTTTAGCATGGATTAATCCTGATCTTCATTCAGACGGCCCTCGTGGGATTACAGTCTTCACAGGGAGTATGAATATTTTAAAGGATCGTATTACAAACAATAGTTTCTTGAGGATTATCGTGGTTATCTCTGCCGGCAGGATTTGCGCATACACTGGATTTGACTTTCGACAGATTGTAGCGAAGGGGATGAACGCAGGTAAGAGAGTCAGAGCTGGAAATTAGTGTGAGTAAGGAGGAGCTGGAGACAGTTATTAGGAGCGAGATGGGAGTATGTGTGTGTGAGACAGGGGGGAGGAGGGCGTGAAAAAAGTAGTTGAGATCAGTCATCCGGAGTAATGGACAGAGATGGAGGAGAGAGTAAGGAAAGTTCGGGAGGAGGTTTGGACTGGTTGAAGGGAGAGATGGAGTTGAATCCAAAAGCATTGGTGATGGATGAAGCGGACAGTCGTGTGCCACATATTGATGGCATGGATGTCGACCTTCCATGTTGAAATAGGTGTCGTCTTTTCCCGATGCTCAAGAAGGATGACCATTTTTAGCTCTTGTTGCGTCGTGTGTGAGGTTACCTGTTATATAAAGTGCCTTATGTGACCACAAGCTTGACTAATAGTGCCGTATAAAAAGCGGCGTCATGAGTCAAACTCTTGGTGAGTCGCGGTAATATACAGTATTTACCACGTGACATCAAACTTGAGTTGCAAGATTGGAACCTTAAGGTACGCCACCTCATGTTTTAACCCCCACCTCAACTGCCGATCCGCCAGGAAATGCCATGCTATGCATTTGTGATGGGTAGATGAGGCATCATGAAACAGTTTTTCATATAGTGCCCTAATTTTCAGGGGCCACAAGATGCCGCACCAGGTTTGGAAATCATCTAAGGTTTTCTTTGAATTAGATGCTCAAGTCCAAACAATTTACAGCGGACAGCGCCATCTACTGGCCTCTGAAAATCCGAACACTGTTTCATGAAACCTCATCTACCCTTCACTGTTTTCATTCATTGGAAGTGAGAACTTGTTGGATCCTGCGTGAGCATTATACGATCAAGATTGGTATAAGACTCGCCATGATGACCCCTGAGTCAAAGAAGACTAAGACTTGAGGTTTGAAACCAACCAAACAGTAAATAAATAAAATAATCTGCAGTTTTATGGGCCCTCAGGTGAGTGCAGTTGCAGCGTTGTGTAGTTGAAGACTATACTGTGCCGTAAGAAAGCTGAAGACAGTTCATGCTGACGAGAGAATCAAAAGAGGACTCGGGCGTGAAATAATGGAGAAAAAGAAACAAACACAATGGCAACCGTGGGGCGATTGAGTAACTGTTGAATAAGCATAATGTGCTTTTGTCTGAAACTCAATGAAAACAATTCTTTTCTGAGTGAAACAGACGTATTCCCTCAATGCTTAAAAGCTTGTTTAAATTTTGACTGAGTGAGTGAAGTACCTGTTAAAGTGTTTTTTCTTGACACTTTTTAGGTCTTGTCCGGACCAAATGTGAACCATTTTCCCTCTCTTTTGTCTCCAGGTCCATCTGAATGATCTAACATGGACAAAGTGGTCATCAGTCTACTGCTTCTGGCAATGGGAGTAACAACGGTCCATGCGTGTCCCAAATACTGCGTCTGCCAGAACCTGTCGGAATCGCTGGGGACCTTATGCCCTTCCAAAGGTCTCCTCTTCGTCCCGCCGGATATTGACCGCAGAACTGTGGAGCTTCGGCTCGGCGGCAACTTCATCCTCAAGATAACCACTCAGGATTTCGCCAACATGACCGGCCTTGTGGACCTGACCCTGTCCCGCAACACCATCGGCGCCATCCAGCCTTTTTCCTTCATCGACCTGGAGACACTGCGGTCTCTTCATCTTGACAGCAATCGTCTCACGGAGCTGGGACCCGACGACCTGCGGGGTCTGATCAACCTGCAGCACCTGATCCTGAACAACAACCAACTGAGTCGGATTTCCAAAGCAGCCTTTGATGATCTTTTACTCACTTTAGAGGATCTAGATTTGTCGTACAACAACCTACGCAGCGTGCCTTGGGAATCCATCCGCAAGATGGTCAGCCTTCATCAACTGAGTCTGGACCATAACCTCATCTCCTTCATTGCCGAAGGGACTTTTACAGACCTGGAGAAATTGGCACGGTTGGACCTTACATCCAACCGTTTGCAAAAACTTCCCCCAGACCCAATTTTTGCACGCTCTCAAACCGGTGTTTTGGCAAGTACTCCCTACGCACCTCCGCTTTCTCTGAGCTTTGGAGGGAACCCACTCCATTGCAACTGCGAGGTGCTCTGGCTTCGGAGGCTCGACCGGGAGGACGACATGGAAACCTGTGCTTCACCTACAAGTTTAAAAGGGCGCTACTTCTGGTCTGTTCGTGAGGAGGAATTTATTTGCGAGCCTCCCTTAATCACCCAGCATACGCACAAGTTGCTCGTGCTCGAAGGGCAAACAGCAAGCCTGCGCTGCAAAGCCGTAGGGGACCCAATGCCGTCCATACACTGGGTTGCTCCTGACGACCGTTTGATAGGCAACTCTTCAAGGTCGACGGTTTATGAAAATGGCACTCTGGACATTACAATGACGACATCAAAGGATTACGGAAGCTTTCTCTGTATCGCTGCCAATGCTGCGGGGGAATCTATGGCGTCCGTAGAGCTGTCCATCATCCAGCTCCCACATCTGAATAACGGCACCGACCGAACGGCGCAGCCCAAGTCGGGACTCTCGGAGATCACCAGCTCCACCAAAGTCAGCAAAGGGGAACCCAAGCCTTTACCAGAGAAGGTGGTTTCCGTGTCGGAGGTGACCGCAGTCTCCGCTTTAATTAAGTGGACTGTCAGCAAGGCCGCCCCAAAGGTCAAAATGTATCAGCTGCAGTACAATTGTTCCGAGGATGAAGTGCTCATTTACAGGTAAGAATTAGTCATTCCCCGTGAATTAAATTTGGCTGCTGCGCCACGAGTTACTTCCAAGATAAATCTTATTCATACATTTATGAGCCATTAAAGATTCAGCGTTGAACTTGTAGTCAAGGGTGGCGAGGGGTTAATCCGGCTGGAGCGGAAACAAGTCGGCCCTCAGTCAAAAGACCATTTACATTTGTCTACTGTTTGTGAAGCGTAATTTACAAGTCACTCGCTGGAAGACTTCCCGGTGTCAGAGGAGCATGCTCTTCCTTGATCTCTGCAGTTCATTTATGAAATACATGCGGTCCATCTTGAGAAGGACGTAGTTCAATAAAGAGTTTTCCTTTTGTAGAAGTGTAATTTGAATCCCAGTAGTTCAGTTTGGTGCCACGTAATGTCAGGATACGTGGCACGTGGAGATGGCAGTTGACGCCAGGAAGGAGTGAGGGGCCCGATGGAGGAAACTTCTTTAGTGATTTCAGAAGAAGAGCCTTTGTCAACCTGTCTTAAAAAGAAAAAAAAAAAAAAGGGGGGGGGGCCTAACACAGGGCCCTGAGGTGCACCGAGTTGAGGAAAAAGTGTTGCTTAACACAATTGAAACATGCTATTGTCAATCGGAAATCCAAATAATGAACCTCCACATTTGGAGCCCATCATGGCGACTTGTTCCCTGAGTGCATTTTAGAGACAGTCAACCCCGAAGGAGGATTTAGAGAAACGTGTCTTAATCTCCTACTTGAAGACACGTTCTCCCTCGCAGCCAGCCAGCAATTGTCAACGATGCAGCAAAAATACAGAAGACGAAGGGCACTCGGAGCGAAGCCCAGAGTACAATCCGATCCCCGAACCATTAATTAGAAACCCGACAAGAAAAAGGATTAGACTTCCATTTTAATATATCCCACTTAAGCTTTCAAGTCCATAAAATGCGGCTGCAGTTTGGGTTTTTCCGACTCTGCGAAATCAATTTCCAGCGACAGATGAGACTGTGGAAGCAATAACATTCAGTGAAGGTATTTGAGCTGGAGAGAGGAAATCAGCGAGTCCGTATAACACAAGTGCTACGGATCATTTTTCAGTCTTGGTGTTGGTCAAGAGTGGCGGCAGCTAGTGGGAATATATCTCACATGAATTAGCTTCAATTCCGGAAGACAAATTATCACGAGAACCTGGTGAGATCGCTCATCTTCGACGAGGAATTTCATGTATCAGGTGTCAATCCAACAAGACTCTGCTGAGTTACAGTATCACATTGGATCATACTACATAGAAAACATGGACATGGTTTGAAAGCTATCATGCTAGTTGTTCAGTGGCACCGGCCAAATACAGGATATGTGTGATGAGTAAGGATTTTCAGCATCAGAAAACTGTGTCCCAAGAAAGCGAGGGACTGCGATGGCTTGTTTTAGAAAATAGTTCGGAGTGGGAGTTGCAGTGTCTATGGTTTCCTTTAGTTTGAAGGCTTGCGGTGTATTTTTTTAATGTGCGTCTCCAACGTGTTCTCTTTCCTGAGGCGCCACATGTTGATGGTTGGACTTTCCCCTTTCAATTCCATCCAAAATATGTGCCTTATCACGGCATTTCCTGATGCCGTAGGCGGCGCTTTGCCGGGTTGTCTGACAATGTAAGAAAAATGCTTGGGCTCTCGATGAGGTTTACGCTCTTGCAACTCAAATGTCACTCTGCGTATATTGTACAGTAACTAGTGCCGATGCCGATTGTGGCCCCAACTATCCGTTTTGAAGTGGCACAGGAAGGGAACGTTTGATTCATGTCAAAGCCTAGTGCCGCAACATGCACCATGGCATCTGTGTGAACATTGGGCGCAATGGAGCACTAGCTAACCGTCAATATGTGCTCTCACTTGAAACTATCAATGTCAGCAATATCAGTTTAGAGATGACTGGATGGATGGTAACTAGTGTAGTGCCCTGAATTCATCCCCAAATTCACCATCTCCGAGGTCCACCTGGACTCAGGAAGTGTCATAGCAACGTCAAATCCCTGGACAACTGCGAACTCATCAGGCGAATCACAGATCGTGAGAATAATTCAGCTGCTTGCAGGAGAGATGTGATTTCAGATGTGAACCTTGGCAGCCAAAAGCAGATTCCGAAGCTGGTTCTTTTCAGTCTCCAGGCGTCAACACAGTATTTTCCCGCTGCTCACTGGCTGTTTTCAACTGTTGCGGCATTGTTTGTGAACTCCAGTAATGGTGTCTGTGGCGTATTGAAAAGGCAGCGAAGATGATCAGGACTTTCAGTTTTCACTTGTCCCCATCAACATGCTCCGTGCGCTCATTACCAGCGACAGCGCTCCTCGGGCTGCTGGGTCCCGTCTCTTCTGCCGGCAGCTGAGCGGCGGCATGATTAAAAAGCAATCTGAGACTCATGGGAAGGAGGGCGATTGCACAAGTTCTCTCTAACACATGGGGCCTTGCAGCTTCATCCTGGTCGTGGAGAGGGAAAAAAAAAAAAAAAAACGGCAATTAATGATGGATAATGGAGCGGAGTCCCAGCGGTGTCTTGGCTGTGTGTGTGATGGAGGGATCAAAGCTGCCAACACATGTGCAGCAGAACAGGATGCATGAGCAGGGAATCTATATATAGGTGCATTCAGGTGTGTGGAGCGTCCGTCAGATGGCGAACAATATGTTTGAGATTCGGACGCTTGTCTGATCCAATAAGGTCAATGAAATGAGTCAGTCACATCCGGCAGCTTCTACGTTGTGTTGAGCGTTTTATCTATCGTTCCATCAGCAGTTTTCCTCAGCAATTGTTCTTGAATCACACAGAAAATACATATGCATTTTTTTACTTGGAACAAAACACAGTTTACAAATTTTCATTGGATTTTTTTATTTACTATTTTTTACAACACACTGTGGATGTAAGTTATTTATAACATGACAATGTCTGTCTTAGATTTACTTTTTTTTTTTTTTTACCACCCCAATGTCAAGTCTTATTTTAGTAGGTTTAAAAGAAGGTAAATAACAGAAAGATGTCACATTTTTGTGACAGCGTACATTGAGTCCAGAATTTGGCGAGCAACTCCATTGATTTATCATATATATATATATATATATATATATATATATATATATATATATATATATATATATATATATATATATATATATATATATATACAGCTTACATTCACAGTAAAATGATAAAATAAAATCCAATAAAAATTTGTAAACCGTGGTATGTTTTTTTTACACGTGAAAATATTTTTTGCTGTGACGTTAATCCATGAAAAAGTGAAAGTAATGATTCAACCTTGCCTTTTATTCCATGCAGGATGATCCCAATGACCACCAGGGCTTTCGTCCTCTCCAACCTGGTGCCGGGGATGCAGTACGACCTCTGTGTTCTGGCCATCTGGGACGACACCGCCACCACCCTCATTGCGACCAACATAGTGGGCTGTGTCCAGTTCACCACCACGGAGGACTACCCACAATGCCAGTCTCTCCACAGCGGATTCCTGGGCGGCACCATGATCCTGGTCGTCGGTGGCATCATCGTGGCCACGCTGCTTGTCTTCATCATCATCCTCATGGTGCGCTACAAGGTGACCAGCGGCATCCAAACCAATAAACTACCTACAGTGAGCAACACCTATTCCCAGACTAACGGCGGCGTGAACCGGTTTAACGGTGCTCCGCCGCAGGTCAAGTCCACAGTCGTGGTCATGCGGGAAGAAATGGTGGAGTTCAAATGCGGCTCCCTGCAGAGCAGCCTCTCGTCTTCGTCGTCCTCTTCTAACTCTATAGAAGGCCAAGCCGTGAGAGGGGCGGTCGACCGCTACAGCATGCAGGCGTCGGAGTGCAGCACGCTCCCCAGCACCAAGTTTAAAAGGCACGGTGCCAAAGCGAGGCCAAACCTGGACAGTTTATTAGGAGCCTTCACCACGCTGGAGATGCGAACCGTCGCGAAGGAACACCAGGGGACTTGTGGCCCTTCCCAGACCTCCAGTGCTATGATGGCAGTAGCGGTGGCACCCTTGTCCGACAAAGAACCTCTGCTAGGAAGGGCGGAGTCCACCACCATGCTGGGGCGCCTGCTCGGCATGCCGCAGGAAGCCAAGCCCAAACGCAGCCACTCATTCGACATGGGCCACGTGGGGGCGACGCAGTGTCGAAACTCCCAGCCCCGCAGAATCAGCAACATCTGGACTAAACGCAGCATGTCAGTCAACGGCATGCTGCTGCAGTTCGAGGACAGCGAGGATGAAAAGCCCACTTTTGAAAGCGGGGAGTGGGTGATGGAAAGCACCGTCTGAGTCCAAACCATGAGCGGAACCGGAGCGGTCGGGGGATGGGAATTGCATGACACTCTACAATGTGAATACTGTACAAGTACTGGTGACAAGACACTGATCAATGGCTGGTGGTCGTGGAACACTTGAGGGAGTTTCTCTCCCAGGAAGGACTTCGGAAGGAAATATGTGGAAACCAAAAGGATTCTCTTGAACCAAGGTCACGCCCTCATCTTTGGGAACTGGACTACTAACAGTAGACAAGTCATTTTTATTTTCATGTGTGTTTTGTATTGTTTTTACTATTTATTATTTGACTCATCCGCAGACAGAGGTGCAGCTTTCTTCTTTGTGTGTGTGTGTGTGTGTGTGTGTGTGTTTTCGTGAGCATCCACCGATTAAAAAAAAGAAAAACCACAGGTGGGAACAAAACCCGAACAAATTTAAGCACACTTCAAAAACAATAATCTCAGTGTGACTGTGGGAGGTACAGGAAGACCAACATCACAAGCCAATCTTGAATGTCTACCTCAAGTTATTGAGACATGAGGTTCTTTTCAATAGAAAGAGAAATTGACTTCTAATTTTCAAAAGTGTGTTGCATTTTTCCCGTCAGTCTGACTCAAACAGTAGAAAGTGGAGCTCAAATGCTGTATTTTCACATCTTACAATTCGCCTGACTTAAAAAAAATGTGTTTTAATATCAGTTTTGAGGCACTTT
The DNA here is from genome assembly GCF_027744825.2 of Synchiropus splendidus. Taxonomy (NCBI): domain Eukaryota; kingdom Metazoa; phylum Chordata; class Actinopteri; order Syngnathiformes; family Callionymidae; genus Synchiropus; species Synchiropus splendidus. The sequence continues at coordinate 13,051,733 of NC_071349.1, read as the reverse complement.
TCACTCACAGCTGGATGTTTTTGAGTCGCTCGATAAAGTCAGTCGATCATCATGCTAACAACAGACGCATGTAGCTCATCATGTGTCGCATTCACAACTCTGAAAAGAGCTGAATTTAAAAATAGCTTTTCCGTCATGTTGATGCCCTTTAAATTCGGAAGAATACTGGGGTTGTCTAACATCTCATCCTTTGTATTTTGTTCACCTGAATGCAATGCACTTGAGAACAAGCGAAACACCCACTTCCGAAAGTGTTTCAAGTCTTTGTTTCAGAACGTCACGCTGTGGCACAAATGCCTTTCTGAGTTATTTGACATTTTCCTAAGTGGTTGATGATGATCTCAGTGGTCTGGTAGACTGGAGGCCATTAGAGCGCCGGCTCCCAGGCTGAGTTTATATTCATGAAAGGCAGTCAGTCATCAGCTTGAAGTCAAATTCTTACATTTATGTTCGAGCCGCTGCCAAACTGAAACAGTTATTAGTCAGAGTCGATCGATCTGTGTTCGCTTTGGCTTTAAAAACAGCTTGAAACAGGATTGTTTTCCTGCAACTGTTTCCAAAACCAGTCCCTTCACACCCCCCCAACAATAATAATAATAATAATAGTTTAGGTGAGCTAGTTCCTTAAAGTCAAGAGTCCCAAAAATCGATCCGATAAAACACACTTGCTTAATTCAGGGGTTGGACAAAATGATGGAAACACCTTCACGCTTTTTTTGCTTGAAGGTGTTTCCATTATTTAGACCAACCTCTATATATATTCAGCACCAGTGGCAGTGAAGCCTCTTTGTCCTTGTGCAAACACATTTTTACCTTCTACTGAATGAGCTGGGAGTCGACCACAGACAAACCTCGGATGACTTAGACCAGTATTTCTCCAGGAACCTAAAAAAGCTTGAAGGTGTTTCCATTGTTTTGTCCAACCCCTGTATGACGGGGCTTGCTAGGCTCAACCTCGATGCAAGTCTTGGGCCATAAGTCCTGACTATTTGGGCAGGGGAATCCAACTGGAGTGGCAGCTTTTGTGGGAATCAGAAAGAGGTATTATAAGGGGTGTAGGTTGCAGCTCGGTCCAAGCTTCCAGTGAGGGCAAGGCTCCGGCGCGGTGCCGATGCCACAGCAGAGTAGTCTCTTCGTTCCCTGCTTCCGAGAGGTCGTGCCATCGTGGTCGACCCCAATCTCTCAAGCTGTGAGGATGCAGTCCTCCATCGTGGTGCGATATCCCGTCCCCCAAACATCTTCTCCTGACACGTTTTGGAGCCGTGTCCGTCTTTACCAGAAAACAAATTCATCATTCACACGCCTCAGGCTCGGCGCGGCCCGATCGCTACTTTTCAGGTGCAAAAAAAGAGTGTGACGTTTCTTTCACCAGATTGCACAAACCAATTTAAATTTAAAAGCTGCGTTCGTATGAAAAAAAAACCTCTTTCAGCAGATTGAGCAACACTGAACCCTTTGTTTGATCGGCATTAGTTCTCAGTCAGCGCTGGCCTCCGAACAAAGACGGCCCTGCACATCTTTATGCCTTTCTCAATATCCTGTTGGTCTTTTGCTGCATTCAATCTGTCGGGTGGTTATTGTTTTTTAATTGTTTTATTCCCTGGCTGTAGCGTTCTGTATATTGGCATTGTTTGTACAATACCAGGGAGAGAATGTAAAGAAGGGACGTTGTGCAGTAGTGCTTTTTATTTCGACGTGACGCGAGTGAGAAGCTGCTTTACTGTGCTGTACCAACACGTGAGTCGCCTCTCTGAAAGGGGATTTTACAAGAGCACTTTCTAGTCATCGCTACATCCACTAATGTTGAAGCAAGTTTAAATCACGAAATTCTTCAGCTCATTGCGGCAGTTTATTCAGAAGGAACACAAACGCATTTTATTACGACAAACATGACCTCACTTTTTTCTGGCCAATGGCTAGTTGGCTCTTATTTTTGTTGACACCTAGATATACACAGTCTTTGGTTGACATTGTGCCTTATTGTGTGACCAAATTCCATCCATCTTGCATGACTTATAAGCATGTAAACAAAACACACCCAGTATGGGTGAGGTACCAGGTCTTACATTACAGTGCCACATACGTAGCTCGGGGTCGACTTGGTGAGCTCAAAACAGATCTGGCTATTCATAAACTGATGCGCTTTATAAGCCCATGTTTAGTGCTAACTACAGTCGTAGTTTGACGGTGCCCTGCGTAGTTTTTAGGTGAGATCATCCTGTGGGTCTACCGACTAGACCAGACAGAAATATATGAACTTAAAATTATCTGTTTTAATTTAACAATTCATTTCATCTTTTATGCAGGAATCAAAAATTAAATAACAAATTGAAAAAAATGAAATAAAATAATAATTAAGGTTAATTCATACATTGCTTTTTAGAACACTGTTCACAAAAAAAAAAAAAAAAAAACATTTTAAAAGGGTTTCCATCTCGACTTTCCATCATGGACTGCTTGAAAGTCGCAATTCTTTGCCGATGATATGAATGATTCTCTTAGCTCGCTAGTGTCAAACTCAGTCTGAGAACTAAAGTGTCCCTCTACATACAGGCTCCTATAATCCTGGAACTGTTGTACTGCGGTGCATAATGGAAGTTGAAGCAGTTGCCAGTGATGGGTAGATGAGGTTTCATGAAACAGAGTCCTGACTTTCCGAGGCCACCAGATGGCACTGTTTGGTGTAAAACATTTGAACTTGACCAACTAATTCAATGAAACCTCACATATTTACTAAACCAAGAGCGCCCTCTAGCGGCCCCTGAAAATTCAGACACCGTTTCATGAAACCTCAGTATATCAGCGTTGCAGTAAATAATTTTATATCCATAGTTTGATCTTTCACAGACTATTAAACATTCCGTATTTGCTTCAACGGACCAATAAAAACATCCAAACTCGATAGTGAACATTGAGGTAAGGCTCCTGTAAATGGTGGAATCTTGTAACATCCCTTTTCACACGGCTAACTTTGAGTGTAAGTGAAGTGACGAGACATGGTCATGGTTCTCACTTGAAGTTCTTTGACAAAAAAAAAGGGAAAAAAAAAGAAAAAAGTGTTTACGTGTAACACATTTTGCTACAAAAGAATATAAAACATCGACTGATTCCTATGACCCAACATGGTGTTTTCTGTGTGTTCTATCGTCCTTGACCGACGCCACTGGTCAGAGTTTCAGAGTCTCACTGTGGGACTTTGCAGCAGATGAGCAGCTCTGGTCCAGATGTTATCTTCTCAAGAGAAGATGAGCCACGTTGTCAGATGGTGAGGGTGAAACCTCAGTGCATATTCATAGTTATTATGGAGTCTAACTGAGTCAAGAGAACAGCAGCGGCTCCAGTTTGTGGACGCTTCCCAGCCTGAAGGAGACCGACTGAGACCTGAGGTCAACAGTGAAGCTTTTATCTCTTCCTCAGGTGGAGCAGAGAAACGGAGCATTTGGAGGTAGGTTTGTGTCAAGTCCTCTTTTCAAGCAACTTTTGTAGACCGCAGAATAAAGCAGACAAGTTTGGGATATTTCAAATTCCCTTTATTTCCATGGGTTGCATCAGGTGACTGACAGCACTCTCAGCATGTCTGTGATGTAATATTCAGGCTCGGTCCTTCAAAACAATGGTGGTGAGAGGCCTGGTTTCAAAGTGCAGGGTCACTCTGTCTTGTCTCCAGCTTTCCTTCATCTATAGCATTTGGACACCGCGTCCCTGAAGTGCTAAAACTTTCATCTTCATCTGGGACCTGGAATTTGCCGAGCAAATTTAATGGAGATCGATGTTATACTTTGTGAAAATCATTCAAAACCCAAAATGTCAACACCATAATGGAACTAGATGAAAGGTCAGATTGTTACCCAAGTCATTTTTGATTCGCCCCCCAGGGGAACATCTGTCTGCACCAAATGTCACGGCGTACTCCCGATCGCACAAGGCCGACAGGAGAAGCCTGTTTTCCAGACTCTGGAGTATCGTCTTGCTGTCATGTCAGAGGAAAGGCTCGCTCATCTTCAGGCTTTTTCAGCACGGAGTTTACAGATATCATGAAGAACTCATACTCGCTCATAACTGCGCCACCTGGTTTGAACTACTTCTCCAGATATTTGTCTCTGAAGTGGTGAAAACTGGAACCTCTGAAGACGTCTAGTCAGCCCTGGAATCTGGATTATCTTCCCTTGTTTCTCATTTGTGTCTAACATGGAGTCAATGTGTGGTACGTTTTTCTATGAATATTAAAAATATATAATGCTTTAATAAATTCCATCATTATTATAATACAAAGTATTGACTTAGGCCACTTAATACCATCAAACCACCGACTGACGGCAGTTTCTTTTCGAGCAAAGGGAAAAGGAGCATTTTTTTTTTTGGAGCTAACGCTACCGACTACTGCGCTATTGAAGACGATAAACCTGAGCGACTCATCCATCGGTCAACATCACTTCCTTCACTAAATTTCTGCTAAATTCCAATTCACAACGGTCACAAGAACAAGAAGTTCTGCTTCGCCAGTGTTTCGTATCACACTCTTGGCGGTGTTTAAATAGAGGGCGCTAGTGATCATTCAGTGAGGCATCATGAAACAGTTCCACCAGGTGGCGCTCTTGGTTTAGAAATAATGTGAGGTCTCATTGAATTAGCTGCTCGAGTTTTACAACAATGGCCTCTGAAACTCAGGACACTGTTTCATGAAACTAGAGGGCGCAACAGAAGTGTCGTTGTCCCTACTGTCGTCCGTGCACTTATTCCAATGGGTGACTGTACCTGATTCAACAGCCAAACTTATCTATGCATTTAAGCGACTCACTAACTCACTTTTCACAGTTTGCTGAGGTAAAGCTCCACAGGTGAGTCACGCGTCCTCCTTCTCCTCAACACCACAGAGCCCCCTGCAGGCCACTACACACACCACTCAAAACTCTCTCACCGTTATTTCGTCAACACAAGGGATCTATTACAGTCTTAATACCCCAAATGGCTTTGATTCTGTGTAATGAAGAGTAAAGAAACACCGGCGTGTTTGTTGACTGTCATTGTCGAAGCGCTCTTCGGGGACAGTCATCTAAATTAGCCTTTTCCTACCTTTAATTCTCAGCTAGTCTGTTGACGTTTGCCCACAATTCTACCTTTTTTTTGCTCTCATTTCCAGTTGCTTTGAAGCATCTCTTCAATCCACGCGGGCTGAGAACATTTTTGCGAGGGTGGTGCCAAGACCACCACCTGCAACTTGAGCCTCATTAGCATCCCGCGCCCGCTGCATTAATAAACCGGTTATTCATCTCGCCGGAGGGGACGCGCCAGCTTTGTTCATCTCATAAAGATATATAGCGTGGTGAGGTTTCATTCGCCCTCGGGATGGAGATCGCTGGCTCACGCTTAATAAACCGCTGTCAGTCTTCGGCAACAACCTCTTCTGAGTGTGGAATGTGATCATCGGTCTGGATGCTATCACACACACACACACACACACACACACACACACCTCTGGACGGCCTCCAAATCGCATGCGCCTCTTATTACATCAAGTGTCTGTTATGGGATTTCTTCAGTCACTTCGACCAAGTCTACCGAGGACACGCCTAGTATTGTTGGGGGGGGATCATGTTTCAGCGCTGTACATTTATGTATCTACATCAAAATCAATCCAAACTGAAGGCAACGGCTTGTAGAGAAAACCAGAACAGACCTCGCAGACCTCTACCTTTCAGCTTGCGAATGTCTTCCCCGATCAATGCTAATACCATCTAAAGCAAGAAGACTACTCGAAAAAACAATACAAATTTTACTCCTTTTGAGTTCTTGCCGTGGAGCGGCTAAACTAGAACTATTTTTAAACATGTCTGATGTGTGTAAATATGAGTGACGTTTAAAAATGTGTTTTCAATTAAAAGGAAATTGCTACCGGCAAACTGCCACCTTGGCAGTCGCTGACTTTTAATAGGTTGACGGGACTGTGCACGTTCTCGCCCGCCTGGGAGCGGCGTTCTCCACGTCTGAATTACAAAGAGGCGATTGAAGTTTTGGGAGAAGTTAATGAAGGTGCCTCCAGGGCGCTTTTTATTAGACCATCCAATGAGTTTGGAAGCTCCTCAGTGAGACCCGGATCATGCCGCGGGTGCCACAGATGGTTTTTAGGGCAGCTGATGTAGCTCCAGGTCGCAGCCTGCAGGGATGTGTCAGTCTGGTGTCTGGTGAAGTTTAGCATCCAGAAACACACATTAGCTTGGCCTCTTCAAAGTGATTCGATCTGATGGTTCTGATCCAAACCAGGAGATTCATTCCAGAGTAGCTGTCGACTTAAACTGTGATGCCTGTAACCCTCAGTTTAGTACAGTGAGATTTGTCTTCCCTCCACTGCAACCTTAGATAGCAGCCTATAGGCAGCAAAAAACTCACACATATGCTGTACCTGAATTTAAATGCCATATAGTGATGTTTTATGATATATTTGCTTGTGAAGACGTATTTATTACTACAAATCAAACGTCGCATGTATGACATCACTGCAGAATCCCAGTGCTCCGGCGCTAAGGCAGATGCTAAAGGTACTAAACTATCAATGGCAGAAGCTAGCAAACATTAGCTGACAACACCTAGCATGACCCTATAGAGCTTGTCCCGTATGCTGGCTCTCACTCGACTATCGAGAGCCTGCGACAAGTACAGTGGTACCTCGGTTCTCGACCACAATTCGTTCCAGACGGCCGTTCGAGAAGCGAATTGTTCGAAATCCGAATCGATTTTTCCCATTACAATGAAATAAAATAGTCTTTTGTAGGAGTGAATGTAGAGTGTCTGCTGCAGGTGGCTGTTCCTCTATGTGTGTGGCCGCTGCATGTGGGAGGGGTTGCCGAGTGAGTGACGTCTCTCCAGAAGTGAAGAGGTGCCCGGTGCGTGTCCAGCTCTGAATGTGCGCTTCTGTGCAGTTTGGCTGTGACAAAGTCATAAACCAAGTCACGCTCTGTCCCAGACTCGCCTCATCCCTGTCCCAGCTCCAGCCCACAACAGGACATCAAACCCTGGAGTGAGAGCGAGCGCCTCCCCTGTGACACTCTACCACGGTCCAGTGTGGAGACAGGAAAGGTTTTACACCTCAATATGAAGAAAAAAACAGTCAGTAAATGTAGCTAACGGGACACGTCTGCATACAGAGGCTGCGTTGTACACAATAACAAAGCGCCTCGTGGGTCAGCTGATCGGTCCGCGTACGTTATGTTTTTTCCGGCTTTGTTCGGGGGCGTTCAAGTTCTGGATTTTCGTTCGAAATCCGAAGCAAAAAAATCTTGAAATTTTTGTTGGAACTTTGGATTTGTTCGAATTCCGGTATGTTTGAAAACCGAGGCACCACCATATTGTAGTTCACTACTACATACCACACAAAACCTTAAATAACTTTTGATGCTGAAAACTGTTTTGTCTCTCCATTGACTCCCGTTGGTATTTTTTGTTAACTTAGGTCCCATGAAGAGGAAGTTGATGGGCGTGATGTGATGTTGACGCTTGTAGGGGCGCTGTTGAGCTCCCTGATGAAAAAAACAAATAGCTGGTCAAAAATAGATACCAATATAATCGGTTTAAAAGTGAAAAAAAAAAACCTTTTCGAATTTCAAGACAAGACAGAAGTTAGTGTTATCCAGTGAATGGTAGTTCTGACTCAACAGTGTTGAGAAATCTGTTTGGAACCAGTGAGATGCTGTTAAACTGTAGGGCACTTTTCACCTAGAGGTCCACAACCGCCAGTCTCTTCTTGCTTTTCTAATATTCAACCAGCCTGGATTCTCCTGCTCGACGACATCACTCCACTCCCTTTTCCAACTGTTCTGTTTCAAGACCTGGTGCCACACGGATCAGGCCCAGTGTAGATCTGAAAACTGCTTCTCCAGTTTACCCCAGCCTTCAACATTCGCTGTCTTGGCCTCTTAAAGGAGCGACACCAGCATCAGAAACTCACTTGGACTAAATGGAAAAACATAATTCTGTTCTTTGACTTTCAGATTCTTGATATTTGAATGAAACCTCACATCATTTTGGAGCTGAGAATGACTCCCACTTCACCTAAACATAAAGGACAATGTCGTGCAAAGCTCCATGAGATGAGCTCGGCGTACAAATTGAACGATAAAAATCCCAACATAGCACACGCCTTACCACTCTGGACTGATTTGAATGCAGATTTTTGGACACCCGCAGGTCACACCTGCTCCAAATCATCCTCGGCAACCGAAAAAAAAAGCCTCTCCAGCGCCTCCCTTTGCTGCTTCATCTCTTCCAGTCTGGCTTGTTTCTTTCATTCTGCTGTGTTGTACAGATGCAAAGCAAATCAGCGCAGCCTTGTGTTGCCACACCGCATTTATCACCTGACGTCAAACCTTCTCTCAGCTTTGTGCATGAACACCTGCGATTATCTGTAAAGCACAGACACACGTGTGGACATCTAATCCCCAAACAGCCTGTTCAAACACCGATATTAATCATGAAGCGCTGACTGTACAGAACAGCAGCTTGGTCAAAGAGCCAGTTTGTTGCAGCTTTGTGTTTGGCCACAGAGGTGAACTGAAAAAGCTCCAGAGTGAGACGGCTCGAATGGATCATAACCTAATCTAAGTCTTGGGTTTGAACACTTTTTAGTGGCTCCCTTCCAGTCGCTTTCCTCGCTTTGTCAAATGTCTGGGAACTTTTTATCTTATGGAAACGTGCGGCGCGTTTGAAAACTCCAAACTCTTTAGCCGATAAAAAACATGGCAGACTATAAATTATCAAATGTGTGTTTGTTGATAAGACTCTTTTGACAAGCTGTTTTGAGATTTAAATAAATAAAAAAAAACAGCTTCAACTATTTCGGAAAAAGAATTCTAAATGGGGTCAGAAGCTATTATCGCTGCGTACGTGAGGTACATCGGAGGGACGTCATTCATGTACGATTGTAAACTAGGATTGGGTGAAAGCTAGACAGACACTCACTCCCGCATTTATGCTCCCTTTACGTTAGGAAAATGTTCCAGACCTTTTCAAACAATGAGTCAAAGTCAACTTTATTGTCATGAATACTAAATGCAAGACATCCAGTATAAAAGAAAGTGCAGTCCTCCCAGCACACAGTTCGTAAAATAAAATAAAATAAAATAAAATAAAATAAATCACGACTTGAGGACGAAGTATTTCCTCCATTATTATGTCTTCTTCATGTGCCATTAGAGCTACGTATGCAGTGGTGACAGCAACACTGCCCCCCATGGTTTCCAGCGGTACTACTCCATTCGGCCCGTATCAGTCTGCTTTGTGGAAACGTGCGTGAGCATTAAATAAGTGAGTAAAATAAAAAGCTACTTTCGGCGTTAAAGCTTTAATAATAGTGTGAATTAACGCGATTTGTTTGCGACTTTGGGTGGATAAAGCCGGCGCAACAAAAGGATGGAAAAGGAAGCTCCGCCTCAAATAACCTCTGACAAGAAGACCTTTGTTTTCCTCTGATTTGCCATTTAAATTCTGACACACACACGCCATGGTGTTTTTTAAAGGTTAGGTTTTTAATAACGGCCTGCGTAATTGGACCGCGGCGTGACCACCCAACTGGGATTTCGGTCGACAATGACAGCCGACGGCGGCGTGTTCTCCGTTTGCATGATGATATCCTCATTATTTTTGTTTGCCCAGACAAAACGGCCTTTTTTGGGGGGAATAAATAGGTTCCTTGGTTGTCTGTCAAGATTTTTTTAATGGGGCCGAAGTGCATCTGTGTGAGACACAGTATTCATGTGGCATTTTAAGTTCCACTCATTATTCGTGCAGAACAACGTGGCACCTTTTTCCTATATTCTTGTAACCCTCCATGCAGGTGGCTGCTACAATGTGCATGTTTGGCTTTTATTGCATGCACACACATGTCCTGTCAACTATTCATGACACTGTTTCTGAATTGCACATGTCCACTTGAGTCTGCCGATGCTGGCGAGTCAGGTTTTTGCAAGCATCTCACAAATATAGTGAGATTGATGGATGAAACAGGAGAACACTGACAACACTGACCGTCTTGGTTTGCCAGGCACCACATACTGTAAGGGCTGATTCAAGATCCAAGACAGTACGTGGACAGACTCGTGCATTTTCCCACATGTCTTATCGAGTACCTCTGGACTTGTCTGACAGGAAGTAGTGAGACTGATGCAGTTGCTGGATACTTGCATCATTTTTATTGCTGCACCCTGCGAGGGATTATTATCAAAGGTACTGAGTGAATTAAGTTGTAAAATTGAGAGGCTCCTTTCATTGCTGAATCGCACACATGAGTCCTGATGTGCCCCAAGTTGCTTGGCAGAAAGTGGTTATGCTCATGTAAAGGTTGAAGGGTGTGTATCTGAGCGTATTACTTTCATCCTACATGTCCCAAGACAGGGATTTGTGAGACCAGCTGGTTTACATAAGTTTGTGACTCAAGTTACCACACTGTAAAATTGTAGTTTTCTCAGACTCAGGTTGTAACACGGGATGTGGTCAGTCTTCCTAAAAATCTGAACCATCCAGTGTCAGACTTTTGTGGAAGACTGTGGTCCTCTTTAGGTAAGACTGAAAGAGATTGAAGAGACATACCTGCATGTAGAGTTCCGATACAGAAAGAAGTAAATCACAGATTTTCTGAATCCCACAAGTTTGACTGAGCTCATGTCTCAAGACGGGGAGTTGCGACGCTTGTGCAATGGCTGGTTTAAACATATTTATCACTCATATTTACAACACCACAAATGGATTTGTTATTTTCTAGGGGAACGTGACTCAAGTTGAAACGCGTAGTGGTTTACCTTCTGATTCTGTATCGCTCAAATCTGAGTCAGTAAGTGGGAAACTATGGTCTTCTTCAGGTAAAGCTGAAACTTGAAGGGAGCATATGACACAGGAAGATGTAACACTCAATGGTTTCCTGAATCCTACAAGTTTGACTGAGCTCAGCTCTCAATACAGGGAGTTGTGACACTTGTGCAATGGCTAGTATAAACATAAACAACGTGTGACTCAAGTTGTAACACAGGAAGTTCTTAAAATTCTCACATCTGTGTCGGAGACTTCTGTGGAAGACATTGGTTCTTCATGTAGGGCTGAAACCACAAATCTGAGGGAGCATATCTCTAGAGCTCTTGGATCGCACACACATCTTAGTACTAGAGTTGACTGGTTCAAGAGGAAGTTTGCTGTTGTGACTGCAACACACATGTGACTACGATACGTTCCTTTTGAAGCAAGTGAGATGGTTGAATCGCACACTTGAGACTTGAGACATTGGAACTCTTTGCCGTTCAAAGTTGGATCGACAGCCTGCCTGGAAGTGTATCCCTGCACTTCCTCTCCTTCCCCTCTAACAAACATAAATGAAAACCTTCAGAGATTTCCACGAACCTCATCTCACCATCCTGCCATCCTATCGATGACAAATGAATCATTTGGAGCCGGCAAAAGCTGCCGGATTGTTTGCGAGGCTCATACATAGTAATAACCTCTGTAATTTAGGACGCGGATTTACTTCTTCAACAACAAGCGTTATGAATATTTTATGGCACACATTCACGTCGTAAATGAGCCAGGAAATAAGCTCTGTCCAGAAGCTGTGTTAACTCAGATTGTGTTTTCTCAGGCCCATCTGCCAGGTAAGCAGTCATTTACTGGTAATCTCCATTGTATTTGCTTTTTACAACTGTGGAAATTGGAAGACAACGACGCAATGATTCTGATTCAGACCGCAGTGTAAACAATTTCACCAAGTGGAACTCAAGCAAATTGAGTACAGTATTTTATATTTCCTTTGCTGCTCTGATTTCTCATTCTATTATTCATAATGGAACACAAACAGCGTTGAAATGCGGACAATTGCACGTCTGTTTTATCGTGTCGACGCGGCGCCGTGTATAAATATGTGATTTGTCGGCAGTAACATGAGGTGCGCTGTGGAACTAACACGGGTGCAATTTCATTTCTCTGAGAGATGTTCCATGTTTCTATGCCCACACAGGTGGATGTTAAAAATCGACTCGTGTTTTCGTGTCTCAAGGCGACACATCATTTCACTTGCCAGCATATAGTACTTTTTCAACCAAGAAAACACTATATTTGATGTAAAAAAATATATAAATTTAAAAGAGATGGTGCACTGTGAGTGGTGCGTTCAAGGACGTGGTGGTCAGAGCAGTGGTTCTGAAGTGTGGGTGCACAATTTCTTCATGAGATTTCATCATCTGAGACATGAAGCTTTAATAATCTTAAATACTCAGACGCTACTCCGCGGTTCATTGCAAGATCAAAAGCCTCAGTAGAGTTAATTACAGAAACAAAACTGGTAGAAAACCTCAAAACCCATATTTGGTCCCAGTCTCCCAAGACATCAAGAGCACGCAGAGTAGCTCCATATGGTGTTCTGTGTCGCTCCTTGCTCTCATTACATCCAGATAGTTCGTGCTCCAACTCCTTGATGCAAAGTGTGACATGCAGGACGGATGTATTTCCCACGTCACATGAAGAAGAAGACGATATGCCCACTAAATATTAGCGTTGTCAGTCGAAAACAGGAGCGAAAGAGAGTTAAATTATGGGAAAGTGGTTTCACAAATTGTAAAAATAAATAGATACATGAATATAGGATGAAAGGGAAAGTGTCCAAAAGGGTGGTGAGGCCAGCAATGTTGTATGGTTTGGAGACAGTGGCACTGACAAGAAGACAGGAGGCAGAGCTGGAGGTAGCAGAGATGAAGATGCTGAGCTTCTCTCTGGGAGTGAGCAGGATGGATAGGATCAGAGGGACAGCACATGTGCTCAGGTGTTTAGGAGACCAAGTCAGAGAGGCTAGATGGAGATGGTTTGGACATGTACAGAGGAGAGAGAGCCAGTACATTGGTAGGAAGATGTTGAGGTTGGAACTGCCAGGCAGAAGGTGGAGAGGAAGGCCAAAGAGGAGATTTATGGAGGTGGTGAAGAAGGTTTGTAGGTTTGAGAGAAGAGGAAGCAGAGGACAGGGTGAGATGGAGGAGGATGATCTGCTGTGGCCAAGAAGAAGGAGGAGGAGATGAAGGAGAAGAAGAAGATGTTGAGGTTGGAACTGCCAGGCAGAAGGTGGAGAGGAAGGCCAGAGAGGAGATTGATGGAGGTGGTGAAGGAGGACATGAGGTCTGTAGGTTTGAGAGAAGAGGAAGCAGAGGACAGGGTGAGAAGGGAGAAGCTGAAAGACAAAGAAGAAGAAGAAATAGATACAAAAAAATAATTTTGAGGAAAAAAAAAACACCCTGTCAAAAGTGCATGACTTCTTCTTCTTATACAAAGTAGATACCAGCTTTGCAGTTATGAAAAATAAACATGATGCCGCCTTGTTAGCCATGACTTGCTACACGGTTGTTGTTGTTTTCTTAGGACCCAAACCCAACCCAAAAATGGTTGGGCAGAAAATATCGCTCATCCACATGTATTTTAACAGCATGCAGCGCAACATTTTCCAGACTCCTGTGGTGGAAGCTTCTGGACGCTGGCAACAGCTGTCAGGTATGGAATCCATTTAGTGTTCTGGCAGGTTTGCGCAGTCAGGGACCAAAGGATGTTCCGAAAGCACTCAGAGAACCCCGTGAGGCTGCGACATCACCTCGTGACGGACTAATACATCAGCTCTGGAGAGAAACCTGTTCCGATATCAGGTGAGTTTGAGATAAAATGTACAGTTTTGATTCCTCCGTACAACTTGGGCCCTGAGGGCCGTCAACTCATGTTCCTGTCTCAACAGTGGCACCCCTGGACATCCTTCAGTGCGGACCCCGCTGAAGGTCCGGTGTCAAGTGAGTGCAGCCTCCGGCCATGTGTGACGTCCCACCGGACGACAGGCGAGTCCTCTGAAGCACAGTAACAAGACCTTTTCCTACAGAGGAAGGAGGAGTTGGGAGCTTCACCTCAGTTGCAGAGCTGTATCTTCTGTTGCAGATTTAGCTTGCGATTCACTCACCTGCTCTTAACATGGAATAAAAAGACAAAAAAGTGGACTTGTACTCTTGAATCTGTTGAGTCTGATATTAAACTATTGACTGACAGCACTAATAGCTGGCATTAGGATGAGCCTGCTACTGTACATGTGCCTTTCTTCACCCGCGGGAGCCGGCAGCCACTGTTCCCAGGCAACGGAGCCATCCTGGTGCACGCTGGGAAACTGTGCAGCGAGGAGAACGGCGGGGGTGGAGGGCAGTGGGATACTGAGTTCCTTTATATTTAAGTGTTATCCCACCGTTCAAGTTGTTCTTGTGATTTCTTCATGTTCCTCATAGAAACTTTTCCTCAGAAACTTTTAGTCGCAGCCTGATGGACAGAAGAGTTGTCCAGGACAGTAACTCAGCAGACAAAACTAAGTCTCATTTCCCAATAGTCACCCGGAAATGCTTCCATGTTGCCCTCGCAGTGACGCAGGTTATTCATGAAAGCCACTGTGAGAAACGGCGAAGAAAATCTGCCTCGGAATCGGCACGTGTGATGTGTGTTGACAGAGTCAAAAATCGATTATTCAATGAGGCAGTCGGGTGGAGATGGAAAATTAGACGCCGGTAATGAGCATGAATTTTAAATCGATGGAAAATTACTGGCGCCATCACGATGTTTTGTTTTAAACCACGAAAACAACACCAGCTTTCTGTTTATTTCTGCTTATTTTTCTTCGGAATTCTTTCACCTTTAGAGGTTGTTTTTTTTTTGTCACATTAAGGCGCTGGGTAGAATCAGAGATCCTGCTGTAGCTAGTTTTTTAGTTCAAGGATAAAATCTGTGTTTTCATAATGCAGGCAACAACACATGATGAGATGAAGCTAAGATTCACTGGTGTGGTTCTTTAATCCCTGAACATATGAAGTTGTTTTCCCTGGTAAACATACTGGAAGAAAACAGCCTTTCAAAACTACAGTGGTACCTCGGTTCTTGACCACAATCCATTCCAGAAGGCCGTTCGAGAAGCGATTTGTTCGAAATCTGAATCGATTTTTCCCATTACAATGAATGGAAAAAGAACTCATGCGTTCCAAGCCTTAAAACAGGCTTTTGTAGGAGTGAATGTAGAGTGTCTGCTGCAGGTGGCTGTTCCTCTATGTGTGTGGCCGCTGCATGTGGGAGGGGTTGCCGAGTGAGTGACGTCTCTCCAGAAGTGAAGAGGTGCCCGGTGCGTGTCCAGCTCTGAATGTGTGCTTCTGTGCAGTTTGGCTGTGACAAAGTCATAAACCAAGTCACGCTCTGTCCCAGACTCGCCTCATCCCTGTCCCAGCTCCAGCCCACAACAGGACATCAAACCCTGGAGTGAGAGCGAGCACCTCCCCTGTGACACTCTACCACGGTCCAGTGCGGAGACAGGAAAGGTTTTACACCTCAATATCAAGAAAAAACAGCCAGTAAATGTAGCTAACGGGACACGTCTGCATACAGAGGCTGCGTTATACACAATAACAGAGCGCGTCGTGGGTCAACTGGTCGGTCTGCGCACGTTATGTTTTTTTCCGGGGGCGTTCGAGTTCTGGATTTTCGTTTGAAATCCAAAGCAAAAAAATCTGGAAATTTTTTTGCTTCCCAACAAGTCACACCTGAGTGTTTCTTCACCCACCAAGGTTGGCTCCTGCCACTGATCTTGATGGAATGAATCTTGATGGAATGACAATGAATTGAATCTTGGGCTTAAGCCCTTTTGTAAACTGAGCCCAGTAATGGTACACTGGAGGAAAAAACATTGCTTTTTCCTTACAGAAGCAGAACTCCCAGGGGTATTATTTACTTAAAGGTCAAATCTCGCTTGAGTGGGAATGGAAGGGCGGCAAGGAGGCAAGGCTTTCGCTTGTGTTGATCATTCTGCCAAACATCCATCTATCTATCTATCTGTCTGTCTGTCTGTCTGTCTGTCCGTCCGTCCGTCCGTCTCTCTCTCTCTCTCTATCTATCCATCCATCCATCCATCTATCTATCTACCTATCAAGTCTAAACATTTTGGAGCAGACAGCGCCATCTGGTGGCCTCTAAAAATCCGGCCACTGTTTCATGAAACTTCATCAACCCTTCAATACCATGCCATGAAATGGAGATAGAACAAGAGAAACAGAGAAATAGAACAAGGCCAGTGGTCAACACAGAAGTTCAGGTAAACAAGTTACAAAATAAGCAAATCCAAAGTGAACCATGACCTTTAACAAGAACTTCGGTGTGGATGCAGATACATTCTTGACCACAGAGGAACTGAAATGAGTTGCTGTTGTTCAAAGAGCTAATCGTACCACGGTGAAGGAAGTAGAATGAGTTTCAACCCTCAATTCCTGTTTCATTTTTCAGTTCTGTTTCCTGGTGTGTTCTTTCTGTCTGGGTCACAGCACACACATTTGCAGGCTTCCATAAAGGCCCACAGCTTGGCAGCTGCTTGTTGCGGGAACGTTCCATGCTTGACCCCAGCCTTTCTCACACTCGCAGAAATCTTTGTTCTGCCTCCCTCCCTAACCTGAACTTCTCCATTTCAGCACAAAGACACATTTTGAAAATTCCCATTAGCATTAGCATTAGCATCTGCTCTCTAGTACAAAAGTATTTAATGTATGAGTCAATCCATTATTCACAACCAAAATTCCATTACAGTCTCCCATCCAGTGAAACAGGCTCCATTTTTCAAAGATCTGGGATGCGAAGACTGTTTCCCGTTTGACTGTATTTCACTTTGATAGTCGCAAAATTAAAATGGCTTGCAACTTGTGCATTATTCATTTAGAGTTTCGATCCATTTTTAATGCATATTGTAATGCCGGAGGAGGAATTCAGGCTTGGGCATGTCCACCCCATGAAGGTGTTGTCTCCGGCACAGTGAGCAGCAGCCTGAGACAATCAGAGCCCTGGCGCTGCTGTTCAAGCCCCAACAAGGCTCCAATCGCCCGACGCGCTGATTAAAAAGCCAAGAAAAAAAGGCGACTTCCTCTCATCCCTTCAGATCAGAGCCAGAGCACCGCCGCTGCCCATGAGGTGTGAAATAAGAGTCAGCCGAGATCAAGAAGGTGAGCCGATGTGAGCAGAGCGACCGAGATGCAGGTCACACAGAGGCCGCGGAGAGGACTTCTCACCACTCATCTGCAGTTTCCAGCAACCTGACAAGGTCTATGACTGAACTCCGTCATCTCCCACTGGAATGATCTCACTGCAAAACGATTAATATTTGCATATAATGACTGTAATACGGTTTAACAGTCGCCGTCAGCAGTCGGAGCCACTCATCGGTGGAAGGTGTTCATGGCAAACGCGCTTCTTCCACACAGGCGCCCGGGCCTGAAGGTCACGCTAGTGTGAACCCTGCTCCAGAGATAATGGCCGTATTTTTTCCTCATGTAATTGTTCTTATTATACTCAAATAATGATGATCATTTCCCTCTCACTTGAGTTTGCTTCTAACCCAGGGCAATTTCTTTCTGTTCGTATATTTTCCCCTGAGAGGTTTGGGTTTCTCCGCTACTGGTTTATTCCCATAATCCCAAAACACTCACAGGTCTAAAGATGGCTGTGTGTGTGGTGGTCTGTTCTAGTGATGGACCACAAATGCAGAAGAGATTTTATTTTATTTTATTTGTAAAACACACCCCGCATCATGAATATTGGGTGTAAAATAGTTCACGTATTGAAAAACAGAAAATCAAATGAAGTTAAATATAAATTTCAAAATAAATAAAACAAAAAAAACATTTTTCAAAAATAGTTCCTTTTAGTGATACATTTTTTTAAGATGAAAGTCTTGAGTTTAAATGCCACATTGTAATATTTTTTTGGGGAAAAAATGATGAAAATAACGAAAAACAAACAATAAATAAAATCCATTTCTTTTTTTTTCTTAATTTCTCCTTTTCAATATTAGAGTGTTCAAAAGCAAAGGTACAACAGGTTTCCTGCTCAGAAAAGACTCATGAAAAGGGTCCAAATTTAAATCAAAATCTCCAAAACTTAAGACCTGATTTTCAATGCAAGGGGCGTGTCTGCTCTGCTGAGTCAGCGAGCATTTGCACCTTTATAAAACCCATCCCTGTGAGGTCCTGTTGGCTTTTGTATCCCTGCCGATAATGGAGTCTCACGCCACGTTGATTGACTCCTTCACTGTTTGTTTACTGAACACCCTCTTACCATGAAGCCAATTACATACAAAGAAATAATCCTTATTAATCCCACACAGTGAAATTAGCATCCGCGCGAGTCAAAGCCGCCGACAAAAGAACCTGAATGCGTTGCCTTGTTAAAACCGACCAAATCAAATTGTCTTCATTTCACTCTGCAAATGTAATGAAGCCATATCTTCTGCGCGTGGCTTCCGCCGATCTGTCTGTCAAGTACAATGCTTCCAGACGCTTTTTTTTTTTTCTTTAGCAGCAAAACGTGGCGCGTGCCAAAAAGGAAATTACCTGCTTTCATAGCTCAATGGCGTCCTGGGGAGAAGACGCAGACGTGACGATAAAACTCAGAGGCGTCGCGTTGTTGTCTGATTCACCTGCGGTGTCATTTGTTGACGGCTGCACTGTCAGCTAAAGTGTGTTTTTGCAACTGTTTTATTGAGCGAAGACAATAAAACTCATCATTTTGCGTATTTCAGGTTTTCTGGTGGCAAACAAGTCAATTTGGCTCAAAATGCTTGGCCTTGCATGAGCTTGTAAGCTTTAAAGTCGCAGCTGCGAAACTCAGCCAGATTTATATTTAGGTCGCGGGGGAGTACTAAAGTTTTAGCATTGAAAAAAAAGCTCCAGTATAAATTCTAACTACCTTCTAATGGGGTTGTCACCGTACTAAAATAGCAAACTCCATATCAATACTCATATTCGACGCATAATATAGGTGAATCCGCATGCTAATATTAAGAAATGTTGTTGTTTTTGTTGTTGTTTTTTTTAACTATTTAATAAATAAATCACAGATAGAAAACTAAAATAAATTAATATTTTAATATTTTCCTGATAATAATAATAATAAGAAACAATCATACATTAAATTCTAATAACCAAAATATCACAAAAATATTCACATTGGCTACAACATTGCTCCAGACAATATGCTCCTCCCCTTTTGCACTTGAACTACAACAAATATTGTTGGGGGCGGGGCTAGAATGCCGACAGCCGACACATCTTGTGAAGTCGTCTCCCTGAAAGCAATAACTGAAGAGTGTTTATAGAGTCATGGCAAAGTGGGACCAATCAGGAGGTTGTACTGACAGCGGTGAGCAGGTAAGATGGTGAGCAAGTCACTTAGAGTCCAGGCTTATTGATCGTGTCCAGGGCAGCCAACAGGGAAACTCGAGTGAGCAGAAAAACATAACGCCAGTCCTCGTAGAAACGTATCCGAAGCTACGACATCGTGACCATCCAACCTTTCCCTTGTTGGTTGCAATGCAATTCAAACGTAAGAGTCAAATACCCTCTGTTTCCCATCTAAGTCTCAAATGTGGTGGCTGAGCTGAGCTAAAACGCTGTTCCTCAATGCTGCACAATATGAGCGAGTCCTAATGTTTTCATTATTCTTATGCTGTCGCTTCCTCCCATTCTGCTTCTATTCTTCCAGACAGTATCAACTGTCGCCTCAAAAGCCTGCGTCGCTCTTTTATATGAATTTTCCGAAAACAATCTTCTCTGTTTTCTCCTCTTTCTGCCGGCGCTCTCATCTCCCTCATTGCGCTTCACACTTTCCCCCTCTTCCTTCTCAGTGCATCAACCCCCCCGGCCTCATAGCGAGAGGCAGATAATCAATATCCGTGGCGCAGCGTCCCAAGTCATATTGACTTTGTTTTTCAGGAAGACTCCATAAAGAGTCACCGGGGAGGCTCTGTCACTGCCTTTTTCCATCCCATGACATTAAAACCTCCTCCGGTGAAGCCAGAGACGGGGAGTTGCGGAGCCGCCGCCGCTGCCCACACGACCGCTGGAATACCTAATCGCCACCAATTGAGACGGCAGTGCCACTTTCCATTTGTGAGGGCGCCATGGAGCAAAGCGGTGCGGGGCAGAGTACAAACAATGGATGTCCTTCAGAGCCTCACGGGATGGTGACGGGGGTAGGATGGTAGCCTCAGATGTTTCAGGAATGAGGACTTTGGTTTATCAACGCTTTTGTCTTTGCTGAGTTTGAAAGTTATATTTGAAAAGGGAACTGCTGATGATCCATTTTAGAAAGTGTGAGTCGGTGGAAAAGAGGTTTTGGAGGGAAGATAAGATGGGAACTACAGCAAGAAAGTTGAGGAAAAACTAGTCGTGCCAGGACAGAATAGAATCCGAGATGAGCGGGAGGGAGCCCCTGCTGGTGGCTGCTAGATTTTTTTCTTCTCCAGCATTTTAGCCACCTGTTTTTTCTGTTTATTAATGTATTCGGCTGAAATTTTACTGTTAGATTTGTCTCTTTATGTTTAACTCTTTGGTTGTCATACTTTTTTAGTTAGCCATGTCATGTTTCAGGACATCGCATCAAGTTCAGCGCTTTCGTGTCATGTCTCTGGTTGTATAGTCCCAACTTTTGGTTCAGAGCCACATTGTTGTGTTTGTCCGTCATAGTTTTTTTTTTTTAAACTAGATCCTGAACCCTTGACATTGTTGATCCGGATCCACTCCTCTTTATAGTGCTGCAACTTTGCAATTTTTCAGCGATCGCAGGGTGGTAACACTGTAATCCATTTGTTAAGTGACTTGTGTAGCATTCAATAATTCATGAGTTGCGTTGCTTAGTTCAGTGGCTGACATGTCAGATAAATCCTCACCGCCGCGTTGTCGAGAGACGGCTGGTGTTTGATCACATGTCAAGCACTTCTGTGACACGGCCCTGTTTAATGAACTGTTTTCACACAACCATCAGAGAGAGTCTTGTTTCGTCAAGCAGGATATAGAACAGTGGAGCGATGTGAGCACAGACAATATAAATCCCAGCAGCCCACAC
Organism: Synchiropus splendidus; assembly: GCF_027744825.2. Taxonomy (NCBI): domain Eukaryota; kingdom Metazoa; phylum Chordata; class Actinopteri; order Syngnathiformes; family Callionymidae; genus Synchiropus; species Synchiropus splendidus. The sequence goes on along the minus strand of NC_071349.1, from coordinate 13,030,826 downwards.
GCTCCCTACGGTGAAGAAGACGTCGGGTAATCCAGCGTGTGTCGTAGCTTTCCTAATGACGGAGAATAGACCCTATGACAAAGCTGCGTGGATGAGAGCGGATCATTTGCTTAGCACCTCAATGTAAAGAGCCTTTGAAGCAAGTACGGACGGCGTCGGACGAGGAGGTGCGTGCGTCGCAGCGGAGGGGCATGGCGGGTGTTTGCAGCGTACAAGGATTTATTTCACAGTAATGAAGGCGCATGCTGGCAGTCAAACAGCTGGTGTTTCTATTCAGGGTTGTTTTCACCTCAGGAGATTTGGCTGCATATTTATGTCTCAATGTCACCTCGCGCTCTGTGGATAGGTCCTTTATTTAAGAGAAGTTATGATACTGTGTATACCATGAGGGACCGTTTCCTTTTTTTTTTTGTTTTAAATATGAACCTGTTCACAGTTAAAAACAGCCTCCTTAAAGTCGACTTACACAAAGGTCGCTGCAGGCGCTGCAAGAAGTCTAGAAGCATGAAGTGAGCGAGTGGAGTGGAAGCTTTATGGGAGAGTTGTGGTCACTGATGCAACCAAAAACAAGTGTCAGGAGGAAAGGAGCAAAGGAGCGTTAACGCGCGATTTATCGCAAATTAATCACACATTTTTATTTGGTCTAAATGTTACTTAAATGAAGATTTTATCAACGCTGAAATTTCATTTGGGATTCATTGTGAGTTAACTCTGCTTTAGTGTGAATAATCGACATTAAAAACTGTAAGACGTTTGGAGACAACATAGTTTTGGAAAGAGGAGGAGACTGTGCTGGACCATAAAGATGGTAGAAGAGGCAGCAACCATTGGAGATGCGATGAGGGGGATGAGGGGGCAGGTGTGGATAGGTGAAGATCATGTGGACCACCTGCCACAGCAAGTGGTCCACCTCTGATGCAAAATGAAGGAGGAAACTTGGGGGCGACGGGCTGGAAGCTACTCAAGATTCATCCAATCCTAGCACCAAAACCTTTGCCATGGACTAGTGATGGGTAGATGAGGCATCATGAAACAGTATTACAGGGTTGATGAAACAGTGCCCTATTTTTCAGAGGCCACTAGATGGTGCTCTTGGCTTAGATATGATATGAGGTTTCATTGAATACCCCTAACCCTAGTCCAAGTCCAAACATTTTGCAGCAGACAGTGCCATCTGGTGGCCTCTGAAAATGAGGACACTGTTTCATGAAACCTTATGTAAACGTGCTGAACGTGGATTCTAAAGAAATCCAAGCGCAAGTTTCATTCAGAAGAAGCCACTTGACTTCGTAATAAGAACAGAAACGAAACTCGAGATTCGTTTTATTGGGGGTGACAGAATTTCCAACTCTAATCTCCCTCTTCGTGGGTGTTTACTGCGACACATATTTCACCTCAAGTGGAAAGGATCCAAAGAAAATTCAGGATGGGAGTTGCTCTAATTGTCCTGGCTATTGTCGCCATGAAACTTTAGTTCAAGCCATTTTCCTTAAATACCGGCCGGGGCTGTAAATTACCCCCGCGAACTGAACCAATTATAATCCTCCCTAAAACGGTCACTCAGATCCCACCGACTCACCGGGGTCTCCTTTTCAGGACGCTTTTAATGAGATCCAAAGTGTGAAATTCCAAAGTAGCAAGTGGGCAGATTAGAAATAATTGGTGATCCTAGACCCTCATGAAGAATCTCCCGTTCCACTTTCATGAGCCTTTCTGTGCGCTCCAGTTTTGAATTACCTCGTTCCTCTGTCTTTGCAGAATCAATAGCCTCCATATTACAATTTGCTGGCACTTGTGAGAATCGCTTATTGCGTTTTATGGAACATAACTTTTATATCGGTTGAGACGGCGGCGGCGGTGGCGGCGAGACAAAGGGAAAAAAATGGAACTGCTGTGTGCATCACCTCTGCATCTAAATATATGCCGGCTGCTGTATTATGAACTCCCTACGGAACATATGAATAAACTGTGCTGAATATGAGAAAATCCTTCATTTGGACTTGGATCCCACCAAGGCCGGGAGACTCCACACCTCGACTGAAAAGTAAGTGGCAGGAATATTGATGTCACCGATGATGTAGCAGCCCTCTGGTCAAGCTGAGGTCAACCGACTCAGACAGTGGGAAGAATTCACTGCGTCACATTGAGTCTTTTTCCAGTTGAAATCCTCCCGCAGGCTCCGTTGTTTTCCCCTCTGATCTGCAGGATCAAGAGACTCCTGTAGTGGGAACAGATGGTCACCTCAGGCTCCTGACACCTTCGTCCACTGCCCTCTTTGGCAGTCATGCCTCCAGGCAAACAACTGTATGAGGCGAGGGTTCAGCTTCGCCCGGCCTCGTGTGAGGGGGTCAGACGTGCACTGAGGGGATTTAATAAACGCCAGAAGTGAAGGCAAATCCAACAGGTTGTAAGATGCTGGCTGAAGTGATGTGTTTTCACCTGCGGTAGTGTTCGCTTAACTGGACACGCAGGCACTCGCTGTGTCCGCTTCTGAGCCTGCTGTTCCACGCTCAAGGGCATTCCAGATCTGAGCCCAGAGGTGGTCGCCCTAGTTCAGTCCAGGCTGACCACAAGTCCATGAAACCAGCCGCCTCGACACTATGCTCCACCATTAGCGGGGGAAATATTTGGGGTAAATATTAAACTGGGGACTGTCATGGCTGTCTATGTGAGCAGACCCAGGTGCAACATGTGCTGGCTGACAGAAGGAGGAAACAGAAACAAAGCGAAAAGAATGATAACCAAGGACGCGGCTGAAAAAGGGAATCAAGCACGCACAGAGTTTAGAATATTCAGAGGAGCAAACGACAGAGTGGAGTCTTGGGAGAGTTTACCGTAGGAACGTGAAGTAACCATCTGGCAACACGAGCTGGCACTGAGGTGTTGATATCCATGAAGACTTGATAAGCCGATGAATGCCAGCCGTGTCGCTCGGAACGCTGGGGAAAAACAAGGAAACGGAAACGTGACACAAGCATGAGGAACGCGGACATGACAGGGGCAAAACTGAAGTTATGCTAGCAGTAGGAGGATCCTCTGGGAATGGAGCTGGAAAAGGTCTCCAGAGCAAGGCTACTACTTTATTGTCCAAAAAGGAAGTTGAAGCTAAGCAGCCATGAAAGGTTGACCGGGGACGCCGGAGTGACTTCACTAATCCTCTTACAATAAAAAGCAGAATGAGTCAATTTAAAAGAAATACCTGCACACAGCGACTTCAGGGCAGAACCGAACGTCCAGAATAATGTGAGGGAGGAAAAAAATTCCTTAGACGTTGAGAAGCGACCTTGAAAGTTCTGTTTGATTTATATTTTTCTGTGCATTCATGAGCACAATGAGGACAATGCGATTCTAGGTGAGGCTCTGACGCAGGGAAGGACGGAAGCGTTCACCCAGAATGTGGTCGAGGCCGATGTCACCCACCAGCTGCCAGCTTCAACAATGCTTATGAACTGCCGAATGGACTGCCAGCTTTCTTGGAAAATGAAGGTGCCTTTTTGGAAAAAAAAAAAATAATCAAAACATTGCACATGTCCAAAAAAAGTTCCCAAAAACATTGAGTTCAAATGATGTGAACTCAATTTTTTAAACCTAAAAATCCCCAAAACAATTGTATTCTTTCTTCCACAACAATTCCAGTAGTTCAAATCAGGATATTTGAAAATAAATAAATGACAGCAACTTGAACCCCTAAAATAAATATGAAATAAGTAAATGAATGAATACATGAAGTGGACACCATTTCAGAGTTAGAGCAAATACAAGGAAGATGTCTAGAAATGACTGGTGGTGCCAGAACTGCCAGTTCATCCAGTCACTTCTTTATTCCATGGATCAGCCGAAAAAGCATCTTCCCGCTTTTCCAGCTGTCTAGACGCGACTCAGCCCTCCAAACCGTGAAACGGCGCGTCACGGTGACAACCTCGGTTCGACGCCGGCTCTGCCGCGACAGATCAATAATTGAGTTTGTGTGATAAATAATTGGCGTCGTGTGATAATTACATCAAGATTGAAAATTAAATTAGGGAGTAAAGAGGGATGACGGTGTCAGATGAACCTTTTAGCTAATTAACCGCCGCCGTGTGAACTTTCAATCAGCGGAGGGAGCCGCGAGCACACGCTCTCTGTTGCGCTCAGTTAATTGCCACCGCCATTATCCAGGCGACATGAAGGTCTCGCAGTCGCACACAAGGATTCGGTGTGTAGCCGAACAAAGTTGACTGAAGCTCCCATGTGACTCAGCACCGCTGACTCTCTGGAAATGGCATTTTTAATGCCAAGATCTTCTATTTTCTGTGCTTATTTTTAGCTACTAAAGTACTTAAAAATGCATAAAAAACATTTTTATTATCATGTAAAACAGAGCCATAGATAAACTGTTTTATTAAATAAATACAGAAATGAATCAATAACTAACAACCACAGCTACTGTTCTTCTTCTTTCTCTTTCGGCTTCTCCCTTCAGGGGTGGCCACAGCGGATCATCCTCCTCCATCTCACCCTGTCCTCTGCTTCCTCTTCTCTCAAACCTACAGACCTCATGTCCTCCTTCACCACCTCCATAAATCTCCTCTTTGGCCTTCCTCTCCACCTTCTGCCTGGCAGTTCCAACCTCAACATCTTCCTACCAATGTGCTGGCTCTCTCTCCTCTGTACATGTCCAAACCATCTCCATCTAGCCTCCCTGACTGTCTCCTAAACACCTGAGCTCATGTGCTGTGCCTCTGATCCTATCCATCCTGCTCACTCCCAGAGAGAAGCTCAGCATCTTCATCTCTGCTACCTCCAGCTCTGCCTCCTGTCTTTTCCTCAGAGCCACTGTTTCCAAACCATACAACATTGCTGGTCTCACCACCCTTTTGGACACTTTCTCTTCATCCTTTCCGACACCCTTTTGTCACACCTGACACTTTTCTCCAATGATTCCATCCTGCCTGCACCCGCTTCTTCACCTCTTTCTCCCACTCTCCGTCACCCTGGACAGTTGAGCCTCAGTACTTCAAATCCTCCACCTTCTTTATCTCTGCATCCTGTAACGTCACCTGTCCACTTGAGAGGGACCACAACAACCACAGCTACTGTAACAACTAAATATTTATAACCTATTTCTCATGAGCACTTGTATTTTAATATGAAGTTAAACCTTTAAGAGTAAACGAAAATATGCATGGCCACAATAAAAGCACCGTGAGGATGAGTGCACCCGTGTTATATGGTTGAAACCGTACCAACAACCTTTGATTCAGCCGTCCGGCCTCATGGACTGAGACTCCCTCCGTGTCTTATTTTATGGAGCTCGGGGGAGCTAATTAAAGACCAATCAGGTGAGAACTCGTGGAGTCCAAGTGCCTCCCAGGCGTGTCAGGGTTATGAACTATAAAACCAGAGAAGGAAATTGAATGGGATTCATGCACTGTATACTCTGGTGGATGAAATCCCCAACTACAAAGGAACTTTTTGTCTTTAATTCCTGGATGTGTTTCCCTCTGACGGGTGAATCATGTTACAGAATTCACTGTTTAAACACAGTGGTTCTTCCCTTCGATTGTAACATTACGCTGGGGATGGTCTAAAGCCTGGGTATTAAACTGCAAAGTTCAGATGCTGTTCCTGCTCTTGGACTTGTTTGACTCTGCATTTCCTGAAGTCCCAAGTAGCTGTGGGACTGTTACACAGAATCCAAGAAATGTGTATTTCCACGAGTCTGGCCAACCTCCTTTCTAGTTCAAGTCTGTAGGCTCCAGCGACTGTAAGAAGCTACTTGAGTTCCCTGGATCCAACCAGGTTTGTGGGACTCAGAGGTTAAAAAAGATTAGTGTGGTCCCCATAAATGTTGACAGGTAACAGGGTCTTGTTAAATTTCTCCCAACAATTTAACACAAACTCATATTCATGTCCATAACACGTAATCCAAGTCACAGTCATCTGGGACTCATTTGTTTCCACTTCAGCATCACAAGTCAAACGGGCTGAACAGGAGAATCCCTTGCCAATATTTTTTTTTTCCAGTGAGTCAAGTCCTAGATACTCACTCAGACATGTGGGACTCATATGAGTTTTCCACATTTACTGTTTACATAACTTAAACAACAAATAAGTAGAAAACTTGCTTCATAAAGGAACTTATGAATGTCCAAAATTTGGAATCACTTCCTTGGAATTGTTGGACTCACCTATTTTATGAGTGCAGCCCTTTCAAAAGAACTTGAATCAGGAGAAAGTATGGATACATGATCCTGACAAAGGTAACTGTTTAGCTGCTGAATCATAGGGACTCACTCAGATGTGTGGGACTCGCCGAGTGTGACCAAATAATCCAATAAATACTATGCGGTTCTGTCATTGAGAAAATGACAGAGACCCACTTAGATGCGTTTTATTCATGAGTCATGTGAGTCCAACACACGTGACTTATGATGCAACGTTGACACAGCGTATGTTTTAAAATTGTATTTCCTCACGCTAAAAGTAGCAGATAAAATGTTTCAGAGAAGAAAAGTTTCTGTGTTGCTTTGCACTTTAGTGCTGTTACAGTGAGACTCCAGAGTGGTTCATCTGGTATGGCGATCGATGAGGTGCTCCAATGTCTTCGCTGGCGTTTGGGTTCGCCCTTGAAATACTTGAGGAGTCAGGAGTGACAGAAGGAGCGTCACGTTGCCAGCGCTCTCTCTTCCACACACTGTACCATGAACAACATGTTCATGTCTGATTCATTTCCTTCCCGCACAAGTTTAATTGGTGTCAAATTAAATGTGAGTGGACAGAATTAGAGCCGAGTCCCTTTTAATGACCTTCAAAAATGAAATGCCCCGGAGCCTTTTTTGTCTTTTTCCTTGCGCCTGCTCCACCAATTTGTCATGCTGCTTCCTGTCTATCAGGAGTTTGTCTCGGTTCGGTATAATGGGTTCAGATTCAAGGTGTCAATCCCTGAAGTGCTTCTTCTAAAAATAGTGTTTGGCAGAAGGATTCGAAAAGCCGCCGGTGAGGAAAGCGACGGGTGGCTGACGTGTTCAGAAATCTGTGTTTTGAAGGCATGTTTTAAATGTTTTGCTAAAACTTATTTTCATGACTTAATTTTGTAGTTACACCCTACTTTTTTTTAAATGACAAAAAAAAAAATATATATATATATATAAATATAAATATAAAAAATATAAAATATATATATATATATATATATATATATATATATATATATATATATATATTTTTTTTTTTTTTTTTTTTTTTTTTTAACAATTTTGTTAGAAAAAATATTGACTTAAAAAAATTTAGATAGGTATTTCCTGTTTCCTTCCTCTGGTACTCTGGTATCTTTACGATAAATCACAATACCTTTGGAAGCAATGTGAAGAAGCGTGACCAGCAACATTTGTACTGTGTACTTGAGTTGAAATATCTCATGTTGAAGCTTAATACGACCCCAGAGCCGCCCATTTTCAGTGTGTGTCCTTCCCAAGTTTAATTTTTAAACCTCACCGGCCACAAATCAAATGAGAAATGGACTGAACTGAGCCTCTTCGATCATCATTACATCTGAGATTAGACCTGTGATGGGCTCGTCCTCCTGGAGAACATCAGGTTACACAAGCCAACCATCAGCATCAGGCTCAGGTTTGTGATATGGTTTCGCATCGACTCGCTTTTGTTGGCTGTTTATTTCACTGCTGCGCATGAGAGAACGAACTGTGCTTCTGGTTTCGCACACAGATGCAGGCTGCGCTCTCGGCGGATCGACGATGACATCAATCCACGTCGGAAACATCAGTAATAGTCATTCATGGAATGTGGAAAAATAAGGGAGGACAGGAAGGTATCAGCATGAATGAGGCAAAAAAGTGAAAAAAAAAAATGGAATAATGAGTCATTCTCAAGAAGTTTTTTTTAGGTAAAACTGCATTATTTTTTATATGACCTATATGATATTTTTTACATTTTTTTTCCTTTAGTTAGTGGTGAGTCCAGAATGAAAATTTCAGCTACGTTTACATTAAATGTGATCAATGCGACTGGTTTACATTTAAAGTACAAGAAGCAGAGGCGCTATAGCAAGAGGCAAATGGAGGATAATATAACCGTAAATCCTGAAGAAAAAGAGCAAACTCATGAACAGAACGCAGATGTGTGCAACATGAAGCAGATGCTAGTTCCTCTAAAGCAGTGATTCTTGAACATAGGGCAGAGGCCCATGGTTGGGCCGCGAGCGCCCCCTAGAGGGCCGCTAAAAGTTTCTAGTTTTACACCTCTGGGCACTTGCCACTTATAGTGGCAGTAGTGTGTTACTGAATTGACTCCACAGCTGCAAATCTGTGAGTTTTTGAAAAAAAAAAGAAAAGGATAATAATATTTATGATGCCCCGAACAGTAAAAACTGTTTACCTGCAGTTTTCTTTAAATTAATTAGAACATTTTAAAACAATACTTTAATTTAGACTTTACTTATCTCCTTATGAGTTTATTTATGAAAAAGAAAATATTTTATGATATTTAGATGTTGTTATGTTTATTTTATTCAGAGCTGTCTTCATGACATTTTTCCGGTTTTCTCAACAATTTGCATCATGTATACTTTTTTCTTCATTTTTTTCTATAGCATATTTGATCAACATGACTTGCTCCTGGTTCTGCTGCCGGTTGGACTCTTCCATGACAAATATCTTTGCAACGATCACATGGTTTCACGTCATTTCACAAGCTATGGTTTGTTGACATGTATGGTTATTGAACACAAATGAAATGAGATCAAAAAGGTTGAGAATCGATGCTTTAGGGGTCACCAACATTTTAGCAACCACAGTGCAAGGTCACTGTGTGACCCGAAGGGCTACCATCAGTTCAGTACACACTTCTGACATCACAATACATAATGGATGATAAATGATATTCCTCTCTTATGTCATAGCTTTTCACAATAATTACCATAGGTGTGTAACAAAAAAGGAATAGCAACATAATACAATTGTTTTTACATTAAATGTTTTATTATTATTGATTTTATTTGTTTTTATTTTTATTTTTAATGGCCCGAGGACTAGCCCCTTGGTCTCTGCGGGCAGCCTGGTGTCCATGGGCTCTATGTTAGTGACCCTTGCTGTGAGGGATCTGATGGACTTAGAAACAGCAGCATCCAAATAAAAAAAAAAAGGATTTCAATAAAGGGCTACAATTCTGCCTGTCTGATCCACCATTCCTGCCCCCAGCTCGACTTGAGAGGCTGGGTAAGTTGAGGTGTTGGGGATGTTGTTTGAGGACTTGAACTGGCCTGTTGGGGGCGATGTCAACTGAAGGCAAACCTTCAAGGCCATCGCACATTGAAAATACTTAAACTCCCTATACAATGAGACAAATCCACCAGTTCCCTCTGTCTATTTCCTCATTCTGTTCTTAGAGCATTAGGTCTATTGACTCGAGTAAAACAGTTTGAGTGCCATTCTGGCGTTTTCAAGGTCATGTCAAGGTGGTCAGACCAACTACAAAAACAACCCTTCTTTGTCCTTCGTGGCTTCTCTTGACAGGGCTGTGAGAAAAGGTTTTTGCGCGGACCCCGGCCTACAAACGTCTCCTAATCACCCTGTCAAAGTCCATCGAAAAGCAAGTCGAGAATGAAAAGCGAATAGTCTTCAGTGTCCTCTGATACGTTTTCCTTGTCTTCCAGCGGACCACATTTGGGTCACAGTCTCCCAAGAAGGCAGTTACCACCAAGCCTGACCCCATTCCGTTTCAGCCAGGAAGTGAAATTGAAAGTGATGTCTGCTTAAACGCTCCAGAGACTTGATAGAGTTGTGTGAATACATTGGGCGCAGCGAGCCACAGGGATCCGGCACTCAGACCTGGAAGGTTATTAGGAGAATGTCCGAACTAATAGGCATGAATATGCAGCCATTACTTCGACTCCTCGTGTGTGTCACGGCGACTACAAGCCGTCAACCTGCCTCTGCTCATTAACAGCACCAATAGAAATAGTCAGGAGACGTAATAACGTAAATTTTTCAATGTTTTTTGTCTTTCATTTCGAGTCTTTGAGCCTGTGCTTGTGCATTTAGAAGTGCTGTGTCTCTACAAGACACCACGTTATTTCGTATCAAAGACCTTCAGCAATGAGTTCAGCAGACAAAACAAAATGATCATCTTTGCCCTTTGGCTCAGCTCTTTTCTCCTTGGTGTAGTCTCGGGAAAACAAATGAAATTTGAAAGTCGAATTCCGAAACTTTTGTTCAAACAAAACCTCTCCCCATGATTGAGCGGCTAAATTCTCTATTTGGACTGGAAGTCCTTGTTTGACATCCAAACCTTCGACGGAATAATGGCAAAAGATTGTAGGATCCTCTGACATCCATTTCTACTTTGTATCGTCGACTTGGCAGGAAAATTCCTCACAGCAGGAAGACGGCAAATAAATAAACAGTCCTCCGAAAAGTGCTGCAGCTGCCACAGTTAAATGGATGTTGTGGAACTTCTCACGGTGATAATATCACTCCCTGCCAAGAGGGAAATTGGAGCAATTCTCTCTTTTGTCCTTTGTGCTTCTATTAGTCCGAAATGTGTGGATCGTTGCAGGACTTGTGTTTTGGGAAATAGTGCTCACAAGTTCCAGCATCTCAAGCACAAAACCATGTCTTGGTGTTGGTGTTGTGTGGTCCTATGAGTTGTAGTGTTTTTCAGCTTTGTTTTCATATTTTCTGTACAGTATGTGTTGGCACTGGCTCATCAGAAGTTGGGTTGGTATTTGAGCGATCTTTCGGTTTGTGGTCCACAAACGCAGCCGTTGGTTTTGCAAGTTGAGGTTAGGTAAGCTGTGGGATGGTGCTCCTTTTGTTCTACGAAGAACAATATGTCAGTTACTATTTAAAGCCTGTCAACCTGCCATGTGTTTTAGTCACGATGACTTAAGCAAATAGAAACTGACATCTGATATGATTCTGTCATGGCTGTCTGAGGTTAGACCCAGGTGCATGAGTGCTGGACAACAGAAGGCATGGAGTCGAGATTAAAGTAACAATTTAATGGACAGAGACGAAGTAACGCACAGACGAACAGGAATAAGGAACGAAAGGCACCGGAACCAGAACACGGACAGGGAGCTACACAAAAGAGCTGGGGAAAAACACGGAACAAAAGAAAGGCGAATTAATATCCAGCCTAACAAAGTGGGAGAACACAAACGCACTCGGAAGTTACTTGCGAGGCCCAAGTAACATAAAGCGCTCGGCAAAACACACACTATATGAATGAGAAAACAAAAAGTGAGATCAACAAAACACTCGCACGCGGAAATCTACGGGAGATGCAAAGTGAAAGCAGAAACGCAGCGAGAGGAACGAGAACTGAGGAAGCGGCTGAAAAGAAAATCAAGCGCGCACACACTTTAGAATATTCAGAAACACAAGAGGAGTGAGAGAGTTTACCGTGAGGACGCGAAGCAACCATCTGGCAGCGCAGACTGGAACCCAGGAGTAGAAATCAGCGAGGCTGATCGTGGCTGCGCTGCCATGAAGCTGGAGGGAACAAAGGAAAAGACTCCGGAAGTAACAAAATAAAAGCACAGGAGAAAGCACAGAACATGACAGATTCAGTGAAGAGAGCTTCCATGCGCGTCCCCCTACCGTTTCATTGAAACATATGCATCACCATGCAAACACTGGGGGCTGCCTTTGCTGTTGAAAAGTTTCAGTGTGAGAGTGATGATGGGTTAAGCCTATATTTGAGGGTTAAAACTTCAATAACTAGGTCATTATACCTCAAGTTTAGCTAAGTTTAAGTTTGATTCAGAGTCCTGGTTAAGGTTAGCTATTTGTTTTGGATGGTTTGGTTTAAGAAACCCCAAAAGTTAGTGACTATATGATGAAGCCAGTTGGAGCGTAAATCTTTTCGATGTTTTTGATTCGACCATTGAAGGGCATGTGATCCGAGGTTTCATGACTTTAAGGGGAAAAGAGATCCGAAGAGAAAAGCTGACAGGATAGTGACGAATGAATGCTAATAGACTGTTGGCGGCTCCAGCCGTGATGGATGGCAGCGCGACGCCCATCCTCCCAGTCTGTGATGATCCGTAAAGCACTGACCTGTAACCAGCCCACCTCCGCCAAAGACATAATCACCTGGTGCACCACGCAATATCTCCTGATTTATTGAAGTATTGATTTTGTTACCGGCTCTTAAGATGGGCCCCGGGTGACATATGGGACCACAGATGAAAGATAAATGGAGAGAAAACAGACGTACGAGCAGAAACCTTGATTTACTGGTAATATCGCTGGTATGCGAGGCCGGCGCGAAGCAGCCGAAAGCGCTGATATTTTCCGTTTGCTCGGGCGGAGCCCATGCATCACGGTGAACTTTCTCCACCTGGCGTTTATGGTGCCGTTTGTGCGTCCTTGATAAAACCTTCAGGTAAATTCATGCAAATGAATTTTTAAGCTTTCAATGAAAATAGGGGGGAAAAAAACGCCGTAAAGCATAAGTCAGACTCTCATTTTCAAATTGCACTTCAGAGTCAACATACTTGCGCCAATATTCTCATGAATATTTTATCCGACTGGACTGTAACACCCTTCCTTGTTTACTCCTTGAAACAGACCTCCTGTTTATAATGTCCTTTCCCCGGCAGCGCTTTGATTCAGAGAGAATTCAAGCAAACAAAACTTTATAGAGGAATTTCAATTTGATTTACTGCGGCCATTAAAATGTTCCATTAGCGTACTCTTGGCTAAAATAGCTTGCCCAGGCTAATGACCGCATAAACTAGCAAAAGCCTGCCCCTAATGAAAAACAGACCAACTTCCTGTGAATACAAACCCGGGGGCAAGCGCCGCTGTAATTGTTTTTTTTATGCTTAATAAAGTACCCACCTTGTTTTTATTAAAGTGCACGTTATTAGCTTCTGCGCCGCGAGTGATGATGTTGTATTTGCTCAGCAGTGAGCGATATAAGACGCGTCCCCAAGTGAGAGGACTTGCTTTTTAGAATGGGCCAGGAGTGGAGCTCGGGGATTTGGCCCCTCAATATAATTGTTTTCAGCTCCGTCGCAGGTCGAGGGGAAGCGATCAATAATCGTATATCGGTGTGATGTAGATCAGGGGATTCCGCCGTCTTAAGAGAGATGGATTTGTGCCGAGAAAATGTGACTGCAAACCTCCTGGAAAACTGCCTTCCACTCATTTCAAATCTATGAGAGCATTGAAAACAAGCCAGAAAACGCAGTACACTGTCGACAAAATCCGAAATGAGTTGCGTTTTTTTTTTTTTTCCCACAGCCCTTTGAGTTTGATGAAGGGTTTCTGTCCAGAAGTTCCAATCGATGACTAATACCGGGGCCAAGCCCAATTAAACGCACGGGCCCATTATGTGAGATCTGACTGCATCAGCAGCGAAGCTCCACACTTGAGGGAGTGAGCCTTGATCAATAGACGGCCACTCAAAACGGACAGGCTTCGGATGAAAGATTAGAAGTCAAACTGGAATCCTTTAATTGGCCGTGTCCAGGGGTATTGGCTGGTAAATGCGAACCAGTGAGTTAAATACATGTCATGGACGTCCGTCTACGGGTCAGAGTGGATAGCGCGGGGTGTGGGGGAGCCTGGAGAGGACGAGGATCTAGACAAAATGGCTGTTGTCAGTCCATCAAAATGCAATGAAAAGGTCAACATGCCCGCTGGGATGCTATTGTAGCTTTACGCCAGCCTATGTAGCTTTTGAAAGGAGGTTCAAGGAAGGTCCTAGAAGTTTAAAAACGAAAGACCCGATAACCCGCACCCGACTGGCAGGTCGGGCTTTCCAATGAAGGGTAGTAATGGGTTTCATGAAACAGTTTCCTACTTTTAAGAGGCCACTAGATGGCACTGTCTGCTGTAACATGTTTAGAATAATACAACCATATTCAGTGAAACCTCAGTTTGAAAGCAAGAGCGCCATCTAGAGGCCTTAGGACACTGTTTTGTCAACCCTGCAATACTGTTGATACCTCATTTACACATCACTAGGAGAAGCCTACTGGCCCATCTAAAATGTTCTATGAAAATGGCTCATTCGAAGGACTGCTAACATCCGTATCAGGTGCATCTACATAGTGGATACATACAAAAAAGAACCACCTGAAAGCATCAAGGTTCCAACCGTTTTTTGCCAAGCTTTTTACTAACTTATTTTGTCTGTAGTGAGCCGTTGAGTCCGACAAGACAATGCAGCAGCCTGTTGGGTGCGACCATTTCCACAAGTACGAAGTGTTTCTGGTGAGTGAGGCACCCAGCAAATCTATGACACATCATAGATTCAAGCACACATGTTCAGTCACGCACATTTGCTACGCATGTGTGCACTTTGCTTGACAGCTATCTCACATTGCTATCTATAATAGCACCTTAGCTTCACAATCCAATCCAATAATTGCCAACCTGTGTTCACTAAGTCCATGGGGTTTTGTGAAAAAGCATTTCAAAGCCCAAGGTTACTTGCTGAGGTGTCAGAATGGTTTTGGTGCACCAGCCACACTCACCAGGAAGGAGATGGTGGTTCAACAATCTGCCTCTGGAATGTCTTGGAAACTGCGATGATTTAGGCTCTTCATATGCATTTTAGAAAAGTTCATCTCAGCAGGACACCAGCAGCTTCCAGCTAATCCCCTGCCTCTGCAGTGCTCGGTCAACTGCTCAATAAAGAGCCGTAAAGTTCAGTAGAACCTGTCATTCCTGACAGAAGACATTTATATTTTGGTGTGTGTTACAGCAATTTCACGCGCCGTGGGCTTCGTCCTTGGCAGCGACCCTTTGGCCCACTGTTCCGAGCGAATGGATGCCCCCCCGCCGCAGAGTGGTACCTCCTGCGAACTACTTTGACAAGATATTTGGGCAAATGGAAGTAATGTTTTGCTTGGCTGACATAATGAGGTACAACATGTTCGACGGAGCCGCCGGGTGGCTCGGTCCTCATTAATCAACAACAACGCAGACGTGAAACGTAACCTCATTTTCCTGCTCTCTTGTGCTTGTAATGTGCAATAACTCATTACCTTAAATAAGACATACTTATTTAAACGCATTATTGAGTTACTCAGGTCCGAAGATTGAAAGCAGGCAACCACCTAAAAACATCTCCTCATGCATCTGTGTACTTTCAGTTTTAGTCCTCCATCAACCCTAGAAGTTCCAGGGTCTCCGAGGTCAACCGGACCGAACCGACGGGGGTCAACTGAAATCTATGCACTGGTAGCGACTGATCAAATTCATCGCATATCACGCAACATATGTACTTCAGATGCTTCAGTTGAGCAATACGCTGTTGAATCTTCTTCCTGTGTTACAGGGTTCTTAAACCATCCTCACTCCTACACCCTATAGCAGAGGTGGGCGATTTAAGTTCCTGAAGGGCCACATTAGAAACTGTTGCGGTTGTGAGGGGCCGTCATCAAAAGAAAGACAGCGATGACTACAACATATGATTGAAAAATATCCAAAATATACACTTAAGTACAATGACAAAATGGACCTAAGGAGATGAAATCTGACTAAGGATATTAACAAGTTTAAATATGCCATGAAACCTTTTGAAATATTTCGTTTTATATGCACTTAATTTGAATATGAATCAACTATGGAGCAGACGTTCAAGATAAAAAGGCAATTTTGTTCAGTTATTTTCAGTATTCCTTCAATGTATTTTGAGGAACAAGAAAAACAAAAAGTCTTAAAACATGCGATATTTACCGCTGAAGTGGTGGTGGTGGTGGTGACTAAAGGAGAAAGAACAAAAAAAGAAAGAAAAAGTAGGACATATTAGTTATCATTTTAGTCTGACGTCAAACTGGCCATGAAAACACAGGCATCGGGCCGCATATGGCCCCCGGGCCGCACTTTGCCCAGGTCTGCCTTATAGTATAGTATATAGTATTTGGTGACATTATGAAAGTGGACTTTTGCATTCTATGTTGAGGCCAAAGGCAGCCTTCGCCGTTGCATGTTGACTCACTAAAGGCCAGTTTAAGCTCAATGTTACATATGGATTCTGATACGGTCGGAGCCTTCTGTTTGTGCTCTGCGTTAATTTCGGCCATATTTCTGCACGTTTTCACAAAGCTTACGGACCAAATGGAGCAGTACCACTGGAAACAGCGGGGGTCAGTATTGCCGTTACCACCTAATACGTAGCTCTAATGCGACACAATGGCGTAAATTCTGCGTCCTCCAGTCGCGATATATTTAACGGCCTCAACACCGCCTCCAACCACGCTGCCTCCGTTTAGTCCAAGAGGAACTATACTTCTTCCGTAGTCGCCATGTTGGTTTTGAGGTTTGTTGTTGTCATCAGCTTTTGACTCTGGGCTGCTCCCCCTAGTGGATATATTGGTGAACAGCAATACCAACCTAAAAACGGATGGAAGTTTGTGATCAGTGATGCAACGGACAGGTAGACTCCCGCACGTAAAGGAAGCATAAATTGAAGCACATGTTTCGCCACCTGCAGTATATTTTCCTTGACAGTGAAAGACGGAGGTTGGACTTGGGGTAGCTGTGTGATGGCGGTTCTACAAAGCCCCCCGCACTACACAGGAAGGTAAACATTTTATATGCCATTGAAATGCCTATGCAACGCTGAAGGCTGACTTTGTTGACAGTACAGGACACAAAAGTCCACTTTCCCAAGGTCAATATAGTTTGCCGTGGTAGTGAAGAGCGAAAATGTTGTGTAAACCTGGAAATACCTGACAATGTGAAACCAAAGAAAAGCCGAACCAGTGCCAAGTTGAACACAAAGCTGCTGCGGCGCATGAAAAACAGGTGTGTGTTTTTGCTCTGTCGATGAGAGTTGGAGGGGGGCCACATCCTGTGACAGCAACTTCATCTTTCATGAGCTTCACGTGCACTTCAGTCACCACGTGAGACAGTGCTTGACGGACAGAACTTCGACGAGGACTCTCTGAGGACTCTGACAACAGAGAGAGATTCTGTTCCTCATCCTGGCTACATGTTTAAACAGAGCCAGGGGACGATGCATGATGCCTTTACACGGCATTGGCTTTCACCTCCCTGATATCCCTGTGCTGCGTGCCACCAGCTTTCTCCACAGGACTCCGGCACGTGTACACTTGGAAACCAGATTATTATCTATCGGCACAAACATTGGGCCTGTTTTTTCTCTACCAAAGTTGCTTAAATAAATGAGATTGTTTGTCTAGTTCGCATCAGTTGGATCGGTTAGCAGGAACAATAGACCTAGAAAATATTGTATTACATATTTATCGCACCAGGGGTGTGAGTTTAATTTTCCCACCACGTCATTTGGGGCCGGTTATTCGTCTGAATAATTACAGGGCGCAGCAGCACAATGGCGAAGTGATTACATGATCCATAGCGCTGAAGTGGCAGAACAGAACCTGGCTCGCGGGTGTTGACGGCGTCGCTATTAGCGAGAAACCGAGGTGTTTTCATTGTCATCGTTTTTAGCGCGAGCTTCGCAACGCGATGGATTACTTTGTGGGGGGAACCGAATTTGCTTACGTTTGAATTTCTAATGGAGAGCGGTAAAAGATATAGTCGCAGAATTGCGCTTCTGTCTGTGCCAAGGGAATGTGAAGAAGAGTGAGGTTTAGAGCGGCAGATCGCTGAATGGCTTTTGTGATGCTTGTACATCTCTTCACAAAACAGGCGACTAGACGGTAGTTGTTCTCAGGTGATAAGATTTTTGAGGGAGCAAGACCAAGACCACACAAAACTGGACACCATTTCCACTGGTGTCCACCAGGGACACAAGCGCCATGAAGTAAAGTGCCGCGATACTATGTACTTACCATTGTCTTGACTAGTCTTAACAAAAAAGTCAGAATCCCTGCTTGACCACACCAAGTACAATCTCAGTGGCTTCCGAGACAAGACATATAGCAACAAAATCTCACCAGCTGTAGCTGACAAAACCTATTTCAGGTGTCTATAATAACCTCATAATAACAGGTGATTGTACATTTGGTTCAATGGTGGCGGTGCCTCAGGTTGGAGTGGCTCAAATGCCAGGCTGCGAAATTCTGGGTTCATGCCGTGACAAAAACTTCTGTACCCGCAGCTGTTTCGCAGTCTAAAATTAAACAATAGAATGTTATAATGTGGAAATACAGTTGCTCAGTTTCAAGTCCTTCCATTCTCCAGATATTTTTTCTTTCACATTCTTGCTCTTTTAATGAGCGAGTCGGGACCCTCACATCTCTATATTCTCGGTTTGTTACATTTGAGAGAGCACACGCTGAGCCAACGCAGCCGGACGTCCACCTCGGAGCCTGAGTGGACAATGAACAAGCAGAGCGGCTGCGGAATCCAGATGAAAGGGAAAAGCCGTGGTCCAGCTTTTCGACAAAGAAGCCGACCGGAGACCGAGCGAAAGGAGAAACCCGCGGTGAAGCGAGGCAGCGCATGCTTTTACAGGTCGTGCTGAACGACACCCGTCAAGGACGGAATGTTTTTGTCTGTCTGCTTGCACAAAAAAGAAAAACAGGAAAAGTTATGAAAGTGAAACTCCAGTGAAGCATCAGGTTTAACTATCGGACGGTAACACTGGCTGTACACGATGACCAGAAATGGCTTTCTAGCTTCTGCTTATGTTAATGTCGCACAAGTCACACAGCGGGAAACTCAGGTTTTAACTGTACGCCAGTAATGATGTGAAAGGAAAGCCAGCAGGTGAGCGCTTCTCATTACAAGCATGGGTCTCTCCGCCACCAAACACCCCCCCTCCATCATCTTAATTTTAATAAATACCACCCGAAACAGAGGGCTGCTCCATCTCAACAAAGACCGACGCCCACGGCTGCAGCGGAAACCCTTCAATTACCTTTGGAACGTGTCTCATTTACAGATTTTAACAAGGGAGTTGAGTCGCTGCGTCTCTTATTATCAGATTGCTTGGAGGGCTCGAGTGTTCACGGTGCCCATTAGACTCCAACACCGGCGCAAGCTGTCATGATAAATGCAATTCCAGAAACACTGTTTTTTAATGGTATTGCTGCCACTCACCTTTTTTTTTTGCTGACTGATGCCGTTCTTGTCCTCAAACGGGCCTTTATTACACTCCACTCTTTGTTCCAGCATTGGAACTGTAAATTAAACATTGAGGTATGTATATTTATTCAGCTTCGACCGACGACAGATCTGTTTAAGAATGTGAGCGCCCCCTTCCTGCATCCATCAGAATAACAATTGTGGTGCACAGAACCAGTGATAAACTTTGGGAATCTTTGTGAGCCGTCTTGTTTATCGACTGTGTTTGATATAAATGTTTCACGCGTGCTCCCGTTTTTTTGCAGGATGTGGCGACAGTGGGCACATTCACTCGTACCTGGAAGGCCCCTTAACCACCAAAGAAGTTGCTTCACTTCCTCCCACACATCAACCCTTCTCTGAATCGACTTTTATGTACTATGTACCGCCACATTCTCAGCGTTAGTATTCCTCAGGTGCACCTGCTGTCTGACCTGGTGGTATTCGAGACCACGCTGCCCTCTCTGACTTGAATGTTGCTCGCCTTTATTAATTCACTGCCAGAGTAGGGCGGTTTAGGACCGAGGGGAGTCGTTTGCCTTCAGGTTTTCACCGCCACCTGCAAGGACTTAGCGCCGCTCAAATGGCCTTCGTGCTAAGGGAGTTACGCTTGTTTGGATGCAGGTATTTTAATGGGTATTTTTAAGGAATTGAGTTTGAGAATGAAGCGCCACCTGAATCTGAAACACCTTCCCCACATTGATTCTTTTTTTTTTTTACAATTCACGGATTTTTCTGAGCTCACAATCCTGCAGGCTTCATCGGCTTGACTCAGGACTCTGCTGAATCCAACACATCTGAATGAGTCCCCTCATTGCAAGATAGAAGTCCAGTTATGAAATCCAAGGTCAGTAGTCAATGAATCAAGTTGCTAAATAGTTGCTCCAAGTCTTGCAAGTCTGACTCAAGGATGTTAAGTCATACCTGAGTGAGTCTAAATGAGTCAAGATTACCTGTTAAATGTGACGTCTACAGTACAATGCTCCAGAGTGCGTTTGCCAATGCTTTGTTCAGTTGGTTCTTCATTCAAGTGTAGCGCTGAATCTTGAGGACTCTCATGAGTCCTCAAAGCACCGAGACAGGAAGCAACAGTAACGCTGTAAAAGGGCTTCGAGGAAGAATAACAGTTGCACAAATTCATTTAAATTACAGGCAGAACAGCTGCTATTGTTTGGTGGAAAAGGAACAGTCATGGCTCAGGCGGCTCGTTCAGCCTCTGCTCTGCTGATAAGTAGAAACATTCAAATGTTCTGCTTCTGCACTTTCTGGACAGCATCATTATTATTTGGGGGATTGTTCTACTCCAGCGACCAGGCCAGGAACAAGTCGCCGAGGCTTTGGTTCAACATAAATTGCTGCTCTGTTCATTTGAAGAGGAGGCTTTATGGGCAATGTTAGTTAAGGAAAGAGACATATGTTACTGTTATGTGAGTCGCAGTGCAGGGGCAACAGTCGCAGGCTATTCCCAGGCCAGTTGAGAGTCATTGTCTCATGTGCTGGGTCCGCCCCTTGGCTTCCTCCCTGATGGGCATGCATGAAAGACTTCCTCAGTGAGACGTCTAGGAAGCGTCCTTGTAGATGCCCAAACCACCTCATCCATCTTCACTCTATGAGGAAGAGCAGCAGTTCTACTTTGAGCCTCTCCCGGACCCTGTCCCTGAAGCTAAGCCCACACAGCCTGCAGCCCAATAGGTCAGCGCTTTCTTCTCGTACCTCCCCTGTCATGGTTAGTGGAGGAATGGACCCAAGTGCAGTCAGTGCTGGTTGAAATTGAACAATTTAATCGATGGAGACAAAATAAATAAATAGACAGACAAGAAACTATGAACTAAAGGCACCGGGAACCAAAACCCGGACCGGGATGAACACACAGGGAACGGGGAAGAATCTGTAACACATGAGAGGCGGATTAAAAAGCCTGATAACTGGGAGAAGAGAAAGCTCGGTGAGGTGGCAATAAACTAAAAGCGCTCGGGTGCGGTGGCTATTCACATGCACGCACACGAGGGGTAAACTAAGTGGATATATCTTTAACTGAAAAGTGAGACCAATAACTGCTCACACGCGGGATGAATGGAAGTTTGGGAAGCTAATGTTTTTTTTGGGAAGAACGTGGAAGGACGTGAAACAATGAGTTGCGACAGAATAGGAATTCAAGCACGGGAGGAATTTAGAAAAGTTGAGGGCTAGAGTGAGAACACGGGAGTCTTGGGAAGAGATACATGAGTGGAGAGTGGAAATCTACCATCTGGCAAACGTAGCTGGCGTTGGGAGGAATATATCCGAGGAGGGATTGATGTGACGATGAGCACCAGCTGCGTTTGCCTGTTAAGTTGGATAGGGAGAGAGGAAACGAGAGGGACAAAATAACAAAATAAAAGCACGAGGAAAGGACGCGGAAGAAATACAAACAACACAAAAACAGACAGGTTAAAGTGCGGACATGATATCCCCGATCTGTTTCCCTTCACATATAAACAGTTGTAGCAGAGTGTGAAATGTCAAATGCCAAGACTGAGACCATTGTTCTCAGCCAGAAAAGAGTGTATTTCCCACTCACACAAGTCAGCAGGGGTCTTTGCTCCATGCCTTAAATATCTCGGGGTGTTGTTCACGAGTGAGGCTTACGAATCCACATCGTCGATTCTGAACATCTAAGGACTTCCTTATTCACCAAGTATAGTTCTGACCCATTTGTTTGCCATGAATATCTGACTAATTTTTTGTGTCCGACAGCTCCCGCCTCACCCCCAACCCCACCTTGTTTACTCAGTCTATTTCGAACCCTAGTTTACAGAGACTTCTTTGTTTACTGTACTTCGGGATAGAGCAGCTCGGTGGAGAAGATTGTGGGTGTGTCCAGTTCATGGAGCCACTGTGTTAGTATTTGCCCCGGCACTCCGGTTTCCTCCCAGGTGTGAGTGCTCGTTTGACAATGTGTGTTCCGCATCATCCGGCGGTACTTAACTTTCGGTGGCTGAAGAGCCCACCAGCCAGAACTGTTGGTTAATCTTGGTGTACTTGGGGAACAGCAGCATGGTAGTTCACAAGCAGGTCAAGAGCGTATGCACTTAGCCTTGCAACCACGCTGTGATGCCGCTGTGAGGAGGGCCATTTGTACTCCATGACATGACACACCAGAGATCCATGTAGACGGCAGCACTGTCGCAGCTCCGGTATTTACACACGCTGTTTCAAGGCGAGCCATTATTTCAGAAGCTTGTATTCCCTACGCAGCCAGCAGGATTACAATGATGTATGTTGCAGCCTACAGGTAGCAAGAATGAAGGGATTCTCCCATGAGAAAGGTCTGAACACCCCGTCAACCACTCACTCGTCATCCTTATCACCCACTAACCCTCAGCCCATGCAGCAATCTATCTGCGCGCTAATAGTCGGACTGTCACACGGTCGCCTCATGACTCAACAGTAGCTGGGTGCCTCCTGTCGTACCCCCTTCCCGAGGGGTTTGTTGGACCGGCGGGGAGGCTGTCACACAGCTGCTGCGGTGGGACTCCTGAGTTTATGAAGAGCAGAGCTGGAAATGTGAGAAAGACCATAATTGAGTTTCTTTGTTTGAAAACGGCAGCTAGAGATTCCGTGCGTCTTGAAAGCGTTCCCAGAGTTTTAATTAAAATATTCCATCACGATGCTGCGATTCCAGAGCTGTTTGGAGAAGACAAACAAAATAAATTGGGTTTTAATTCAAGAAGATGAAAATACTCTACTTTCAGTTTCATGTCTCTCATTCATAATTTTTATGTTGCACTGTGGCACACATACCGATATAGCTTTGTTTAATGCTTTGGTGCCCACTAGGGGGCGTTGACGTAGTTGGTCGTGTTTCACAAGAAAAGCCAATATGAGGGTTTGGAAAGTCGTGAGGTTTAGCGACAAACCCACCGTGTTGGCGGCACCGAGGGGTGAGATTGAAATTGTGAGTCAAGTCACGACAGGAAGTGCCACAGAGTCAGGTTAGCCCTTACCCAAACTCAAACGCCTCCAATAAACAGAGCTGCTGCCATTCCATTCTCACCCTCAACTCCCCGCCCTGCAAAGTCAGTTAAGGCAGTGAACTCCGTCCATCACAGCACATTCTCGTCGACCATTTGAGCAAACAATCAGCCAGCCGCATTAGACACGCAGTTAACAACCACATATTTTTCCGTCGACGAATCTTTCGTCGAGCAGCTGTGATGCCGGGAGTTTTTGACTCTGTTGATTTGGGGACTAATGAGTCAACATTTATCCTGCACAGCTGGGCCTGGAATATTGCATTTTCTCATTGTGTTAAATTAGCACGAGTAAATAGGCGGCTGCACGAATGGTAATTGTCAGTTAAAATGAAAATGAAAATGAGTCACTTGCTCGGCGAAAATGAGACGGATATGATTCCATTGCTTGAGCGATCAGAATTTACATTCTGCGTGTCATAATATAGTTTTTTTCTCCCGGGATTTTTATCCTGAAACAGATCATTCAGTCCAATTCTACATTGTGTGTTGTATTTCACAGTTTCGTCTTTTTCGGCATTTTTCATGGTTTTAGATTGGTGAATCTTGATGTGTGTGGTGCGTTGAGATTATTGATTTTTTTTTTGTGTGTGTGTGTGTCCATTCAAATGACAGGCCAAAATAAAAATCCTATTTCTTGCTAGCCTGTTGGCCTTGAGAGTAGTAGGTCATGTAATCGACATGGTTTGATGGTGGTTTACTTCTTGGGTTAAATGCATTTTGAATTAAAATTTAATTTTTTTTATTTAAGGGTCTTGTGGGACACGTAAAAATGTATTAGCGGCCCAAATTTGGCCCCTTTGCCTTGAGTTTGACACAGGAAGACTGCAGAGTTAGTGTCTCGTAGTCGTCCTGGGAAGTATTTTCTTGGTATTTTCTACTTTTCAAGGAAAGTAGTCGTGTAGTGAGACTTTGAGGACCCAAGACCAAGAAGTTGGAATTAGAGTTGGGACCCCATGACCATGACCAAACAGAGATCAAACCAAGGACAGCATTGTAGTTCTTGAAAAAGAACAATTTCGTTCGCCGCAAGGAACAAATATGTGTCTATATTATCCAGTATTCTGTACTCAGTTTGGTCTCGACTCGGGTTAGGTGGCCGTGACCACAGCACTTGGAAGTAGACCTGCTTCAACTGTCTCCGCCACGGCTCAACTTGGACAAGTGGACGGAAGCAAGATCATGAAGCCGTCCACCACAAGTGTTTCTCTTACAGCCTCAGAAACACAGAGCACTGTGTGAATCAAAGTCGGGCCAGATCTCATCTGCGATAGCTTCAGATAACACACACTATCAGCACTCCTCACTCATCTTCAGGCCTCCTTGAGGCCAAGGACAAATCATCGATCCATCTGCAGGTCAGCCACTCCTCTGGGGAAATCCATTTTCCACACACCATCCATTCATAACCCCACGCTCGTACGTCCTCCGCACTCCATCGCACCATTCTTCACTTTCAAAAACAGTCAGTCCTGTCAGTATTCCACTGGACCGCACATCACTTATACATGTCGCCGGCGTGTCTCACTTTGCTGTAAGGGGAGCGGAACCTGTGGGGTCTGGCTGGGATGTCATGGATCTAGTTTAATCTGCCGCCACCCCTGCAGGATAAACACACACACAGACTGCGTCCTTAAGTTCAAATAAGGCACCAGATGGTGCCGAGATCATTATACACGCTGAAGATGTTTCCCAGATCATTATGTAAATGTTTGACTCCAAAAAATGGCAGCAACAGAATAAATAAGAAGGAGACTTGAAGACAGAATGAGAGACCTGGATGGAGACTTCTGGATTTGCAAAATGAAACACCGGCCGATGTTTTTTTTTTCCTTGTGGGTCAGCTGCAGATGAACACTGTGACTTCTGGCTGTTTCACGCTGTTGCCTGGTAACCTAGCAACAACGGTGAAACCTCTGCATGTGACTCACGACGCCGCGGACCGTCACAAAAGGCTTTATTAATTCGGTTAGCGCAGCTGTCAGCGCGGTTGTTGGATGGTAGAATTGCAGCTTAAAATGAAATGATAATATAAAGCATGTTTTTGATATTTAATGGGAGCATTTTGAAGTAATGTCACGGAGCGCACGTGTAATTGAATTTATTCCACAGCGTCACCGTGTCATTGAAAGACTGTTGTCAGACCATGTGGTTGTATAAAGCTAGGTGGCGCTGAGGTTCTGCCTCAACACTCCAGAATATATCACATGAGAACTGGAGCATGGAGGTGCTGTCACCTCCCATTGTGTTGACTGAACACTTCATTCATGTTTAAAGTGACAAACTGACTCTGAATAATTTCCGTCAGGGTTTCACAGCACATATTAAAACGACGGTGGACCGCTGCGATATTATTCTGACTGTCAATCAAAGAGGTGAGTAATATTTGAGAGGAAAACAATGGACTGGACTCAAAAGATTGGAAGAAAAAGAAAAGCCATGTGACGCCCATTTCATCTGAATTAGTGGCCCAATGTCAACCTTTTATAGTCTTCAGCAAAAACAAGGGGAGAATTTTCAACTCTGCTAACTACTCGTCTCTTGCCGCTCCTTCACCTGCCGAACACTTTCCGAAGAAATGACCTTCTGAGAAGTGGATTGACCTCTCTCTCTTGAGCCAGAGCGATGGCCCTTCCATCTCCTCTTCTCCTCTCAAACCCTTGAGCTCTAAACTGCCCTGCGTTTCTCTCATGTTGGTATGTATTCATATTGCAGTCTGGGAGAAAAAGACTCTGACCTCAGCAGACGGATTCACCTTTAAGTAAGTGCGGTCAAGCCTGAGTTGTTCAGGTAAGATCAATGGAACCACAGAAAGACATTTAAGAAATAAATAGTCAAATAAAGTGGTGGAAAATCACCTCAAATATTATCATTAAAAATCTTGGGAAAATCTTTTTGTGTGTGTGTGTTTCAGAATTATATAGACAAATACAAATTATAAATTATTGTATATATGTTTAAAACATTTTTTTTTTATTGTTGACAAGAAAAACACACTGAATTCTTGAAAGTTTCAAGAGCTCAGCTCTCAAAATGTTCAGTATCCAAGTCAACAAATAACAATGTGTTCAAAATTGAAAAAAAAAAAAAAAATTACAATTATAATTAAAAAAAACATCAACTAATGTAGCAACTTATTTCCCCTGCGCCATGCAAATATAAACGCAAAAATGACATGAAATTCCAAAATAAAATTAAAAAAAAGTTCAGTTCAGTTTCCTGCTTGTTTTATTTTGTTAAGTAGCTTCCTGTATTCTGTGCTTTCTTCATGAACATCATGTGACCATTGTCTGAGCAGAACGTGCACCCTCACAGATAGCGCTCCTTTTCTCTCTTGTCTTTAATTCATTTTCAGACTTGCTCTCCTGGTTTTAGTCTCTTAGTCTAGTATGAGAGTTTGACCCATTTTCTCCCTCCCTTTTTTCTTGTCTTCAGGGAAATATTTTGTTGTTGCTGTTTGTCCATCACAGGACACATGAAAATGTACAACCAGAGTCATTAAATGATCTCTGTTTTTGGAAGGACAGACCAGTTTTTTTAACTGAAAAATCCCAAAAGCGACATGAGAAGAACAGAATGGAATGTCGGACTATCTTTTTAAGATAGTTGTTCGGGCCAGAGTGTACCCCGCTTTGGTTTCCGGTGAGTGGCCACAGATCCTACACATGTTATGGCACAACATCAGCGGCTCACTCCTCCCCAAGGTGACATAAATAGTTGTGTGAACAAGCGTCCTATTTCACGCTGGCTGGTCAAGCATGAACAGCAGGTGTCATCCTGAACATCTATCTGCTCCTGAAGGCCACAGCCAAGTCGCTGTGGAGTGACTTCACGCCGTGAGCTGGCAAAAATCCCAGAGCTGTAGATTCCAAACTCTTTTTTTTAATCGTGAAAATGCTCTTCTTCTCTCATTTCTCACCAGGGGTCACGACTCCACCTCCAAGTCTCAGCTGTGGCTTTCACACTCCAAAAGTATGAGGCCAGTTGAGTCATTATTTGTGTCTAATGACAGCTTATTGATGCAGATTTATGAAGCTAAAAATGTTGGACCAGATTTAATTTCATGTCCCAGTGACGTGTTTCAAACTTTGCTAAATCTCAAACAGTGGATTCTCCTTTTCTAAGGGAATTTACCGTCTTTAAACATCCTCATCATAAACCTCCCGAGCGGCGGAATATTCACGACAAAAGGAGCCGGCGAGGTAGATGAAACATTTTCCTTCTTATATAGACCAGTATTCCGGTACAGGGGAAGCGGAATGTGTCTGCTGGCAGGGAAATAAAACATGGCGCAACATCAGTGGGTGTTTTAGAAATCGTTTCCAGAAGAGAATTTTTTAAAAAGTAGTTACAGGTAAAGTTTGAAACTCTGCCAACAGGAGAGGTGATGAAAATTTCAGCCTGTGATGTCTTCAAATGTTCCATTTCATTAAAGTCAAGGCAGGCGAGTCATCGAAGAAAAAAAATACTTATGTCAAACCACTTCACTGTTCACTGCACTTTTTTTCTGTTGCCTGAAATGGGAAGTGGAATCATTGAAAACTTTCTGGGTAAATTACCACAAGGAAATCTTTAAAAAAAAAAAAAAAAAACTTCAGTTTGTTTTGAGTAGAGGGACAAAAAGCTATTATAAAAGCATCTGTGACACAGTCTTATAACATGTTTTAAGTGAAATAAATTTAACTTTTTAGATATCCTTCATCTTGAATCTGTCTTATTTTTTTGTCCACTTCTGGCCACCGTAGATCAAGCTACTTTTGCTACCTGTTTGAACTGATAGGGCTGAAATAAGCGAGGAATATGAGTTGTAAAAGTTTCTTTAACATGTTGTGGCCCCTGTTTGCTTTCACTGCTATTTTCATTTCTTTCTCTTAGGTGAAGTGACCTCAGATGGTGCGTTCAGGAGTGTCGGAATTGTCTATACTGCCGAAGCTGACCAACGTTACGATGGTTTATTTACAGGATTTGTGCGTGGTGGAGACAAAACAACCCTTGGCAAAAAGTGAGGGGACATTTCCCCCTAATGCCTTTTCAAATAGAGTTGTATAGACATGATTGATAAATAAATGGCGACAGAAACTACAGCCACAAAAATAAGAAATTTGCTTTATACATTTCGAATACATGTGCATTGTAATGCATTGCTATCCAAATGTTTGTTCAGGAGAGCACATAACATGAGCCAACAAATTATTCAATCACTATTTTGGGAATATATGTCTTTAAGCTAAGTTTAGAACTTCAAAAAGTGTTTGGTACATGTATATTTTGCTGCCACCTGTTGCACTGTAGTCCTTATTCTTCTTTGTTGACGGTTGTAGAAGTGTATTTCATGTGGTCAGTGTGACAGATGAAGGTTCCTCAACAGTCTTGTTTTCCCTACCACGGTGCCCACACCTGGTATTGTGGTCAGCAGACCTCGGCCCCCTGCGAGGACACCATAGATGGAGCCTGAGAGTGAAAGAAGCTGCATCATTGCGGCCCGGAGGCTGAGGCAGAGGAAAGCTCGGTGCTGTTGTGTCCCGTGGAGGAGAGCAGCAGGGGTTCCAATCCAATTCAAGATTATTGGAGGAAGTGGGCATCAGAGGCCTGGCCCAGAGGTAGACGATAAAACAGTCACTGACTGTGGCTGAGAAGAAAAGAACCAGCATGGGGAGTCAAATGACCACTCGGGTTTGGTCGGCCTGTGGCGAGGCTGCCTCAGTAGAGAGTGACGTGCCATGAAAAGCCCGATGATGCTGACATCGGTGGCAACATCATTTAGCGGTCAGAAACAGCCACACGCTCTACTGCACAGGCAGCTCATCGGGGACTGAAGTATCGATCTCAACTTTACATTTTACGACGGCGGTTGCAGGATGAAAGAAAAGAGATTACGGGCCTGTTGCAGTGCTTCTGGAACTGGCGGTGCATATGACTGTGAAAACGCCCACAGACAAATGTCTGAAAAGTAAAAACTCTGACAAGTACTTGAACCAAGTGCTTCGAGAAAACATCGGGAGTTGGAGGCATGACAGACAAAAGACACCTTTGGCTGCTATAAAAACTAAAAAAAAACTTCAGTTCCTGCCAGGATCTCAACTTTGCGTTCATCAAAACCGACGTCACGCTGAGTGAGTACAAACAAAACCAGACAAATTGTCATGTTGTGTACGGCGCAAGGCTACAAGGTGTTATTCTGTTACATTTTTGCTTGCCACTATGCCTGAAGCACTATGTGCTTCAGTTGAAAACACAGCCCTGGAGAGTCAAGCTAAAGCAAGACTGACAGCAAAGCTCTTGGACTTCACCTGAAGACCCGACATATCCCCCTCAACAAAACCTCCTCATTACACTGTAGCTACATTTAACCTCCGGTAAGATGATTGTCATGACATGCCCCAGTTTAAGACAGTTATTTTAAATATAGTAGTAATAGGTAGATGCGGTTTCATGAAACAGGGTCCTATTTTTCAGCTGCCACTAGATGGCGATCTTTAGAAATGATCTAAGCTTTCATTGAATGAGTCCAAACATTGTATAGCAGACGGCGCCATCTGGTGGCCTCTGAAAATCAGGACACTGCTTCATG
Organism: Synchiropus splendidus; assembly: GCF_027744825.2. Taxonomy (NCBI): domain Eukaryota; kingdom Metazoa; phylum Chordata; class Actinopteri; order Syngnathiformes; family Callionymidae; genus Synchiropus; species Synchiropus splendidus. Next base: position 13,001,229 of record NC_071349.1, on the reverse strand, counting down.
AAACCTTCTCAACCTTTCAGTACTGTGTCATGAAGCCTCATCGTCCTATCACTAAAAACAGTGTCGGTGCTGGTGCCAACAAAAGCATGACTCTTGTAGGTGACCCCCAAATAACACCAGAAAATAGAACAGCTGCTAATGAAGACGGGTATCTTTGGGCAATACTTGGAGAGGAGATGGTGCAAGGAAAACCCGGCTGCCTTTTTTATGTACAACGTGAAGAATTCATTCGTGTTGATGCAGCCGATGACAAAAGGAAAAGACTGGCTGGCTGATAACTCGGCGAGACAGATTTCTTCACTCGGCTCTTCTCACAACGCCAGTGCTAATAGGTACTGACAAGCAAAAGCAGTTACGACTCCAGGGTTGGGCCTCCTTGTTGGGTATCCCCGGGTCCACAGGCAAACCCAGGACTAGATGGAGGGCTTGACTTTGGCCTCTACTGAACATCAAAGATCCAAATGTTTCCGGTTGCAGCCTCCCATCTTTGAATTCCCTGGTTCAAATGTAGCTCCAGGCTACCAGCCAGTGAGGGATCAATGGCAATGCTCGGGTTAGAGCAAACCCCCTCTCAAGATAGAGCCTTTAAATCTTTCCCATCATCACCAATGCCATCCATCCATGCCTGCTTCAGGTCAGGTCGCTGACACTTGTCTAAGCTTGAACCCCCCTCGCTCCTTCGCTCTTGTCGGGAATATGGGCCCCAGATAATCCACTTACATAATGCCCGGGGGCTTCATCTTGTTAGACATGCCTGGAAAACCCCATGAGGGACAGATCCAGGAGGAAGCCTTTAGCTACTGCAGACTCTTGGCTTTGCCTATACACGAACCCCTAAAGACATAAAACGAAGTAGCATAAGGCGTACGCTGAAAGGCAGTAACGCTAATGAAAACTACGTCAGGACCTCCAAAGTGCTTCAATATGTTTGCTAAGTAAGAGATTGAGTGGGCTCAAATGTACATCAGAAACTCAGTGTAGCCTCGCTTCCACCACCTGGTTGTCTTGGATGTATACCAGCTATGACAGGCCCATGAAGCAGACCCTAAAACAGATGGGAAAATGACACCCCTACTTACGCTGTGAATCCCTGAGTCACAGACAGAGCGGGATAGAGAAGCCTGGACGTCTCTCATCGCCTTCCTGCATCATTTTTTGTCCAGGCATCAATTGTTAATAACTCTGACTTGAAATGGGAAGCCATCAGTTTTTTTTAAATTGAAAATAAGAAATTAGATTTTCAAGCGGTGGCTATCCATTTATTTTTTTATTGTAGACCCAAAATCCAGTGTCTTCTCTTCAACATGCTAAGCAGCGCAGGAGACTTGTCAAGTTGAGTGTATGGAAATATATTGCTCATTTATTCCATTCTCTGCGAGTCCCAGGTGAGGCTGCCAGGCTGAGACTCGTGGACATTTATGTTGCCGTTGCAAAGTTCCCCGCACTTGTCACTGGCTAAGAACTTCTGGGTTCTTGTCCTGTTCATTAGTCTGCTGATGCGCCGCCGTCAAGTTGACAGCCGGGACCGAGACAGGAGCCCTGAGAAAGAGCCGAGCTCCCCGAGTCTTTCAGTTGGTGCTTTTCAGTGAGAGGAATCCCATGTTCCATGACCATCTGAACACACTGGAGATTAGTTACTGAAACAATGGAGGGTATTGAGACTAAATTGTGTTTTTCAAAAAATAAAAATAAAGTAAATGAATGTGCGACGGCACCTATTTTAATCCCCGGACTCAGCAAATCTTGTTCACCATTTTTGGGCAAAAAAAACAACCTTCGTTCCACATCTTTCCTGCTACTTAATTCCTCCATCTTCTCTCCTGTGGACAGATTGCTGAGTGGCAGTTTCAGTAAAGATTCTCCTCTCCTCAGTTCCAAGATCTTCCCATATCAACAAAGAGTTGACACTCTTCAGTGTAACCTGGGTCTGCCCTCGGGCACCCACCCACTTGTCCATATTCTGAGTAGAATCTGGAGGACAAGAAACCCAAGCCTCTCCGTTTGTTCTATTTTGCTGAGGGTTGTGCAAGTCACCCCCAAAAATCTGGTTCACCGACCATGTTGAAACTGGCAACTCTTGTTTGATACGCACCTCTGAAAAACAAGGCCAACAGTCTTGTTCACACAACTTTCAAATGAACGTCGTAGAATAGGACGAATTGAAATGGACTTCAGAATTGAAACAAACTGGGGATAGATTGACACCCACTCGTGAGGAAGCACTTGATCCAGTCAGAGAGTCAAGCTCAGAGAACAACGTGAGCGTTAAAGTTCAACCCAACAAAGCATTCATTGGTTTGATTTAAAGCATAATCCTCACTGAGGAAACATAAATCCCTCCATTTATGGCAGATTTAAAGCTTTTTCTTTTGTCGGCGGCTCGCACTTTTCCTGAGTCAACACCACCAAGAGAAGTAATTTCTCCCGTGGAACAAAAAACAAACAGCAGTCACATCACCCGGGAGGCGTACAGTGACAAAACTGCAGATCAGGCCAAGTCAATTTATTTACAAAATACAACTAAGCTGCAGGTCAAATAGAACGTTTAACGGAGTTTGTTTATGTGGCGGTCTACAGGCCGGCGCCCCAGGGAGAGATATATCGTCTCCTGTTTTCTTGTTCGTGCAGTAGCGGTATGTCCAGCAGTATATTTGCTCCCATGCACCAATAACAGCGGGGAGGAGTGTGACCTTCTATTCTTCAGGTGTTGCGTGAAGTCAGAGTCTTGGCTTTACTTATATCGCACTTATCATGCGGAGAGGCCGTGCTTTTGTCATGTTTGCTTCGGGAGCTTGACCCAAGTGCAGAGTTGGACTCAGACAACGAGGTTAGCTCTTAACAATGATTTAATACAATAAACATAAACAATACACAAACAATAATGAGAACTGAGGGCGTCGACACCGGAAGCAGAGCGAGGAGGACACGCACGGAGGGAAGGGGTGAAGCCTGAAACAGGAAAGCAGGCGAATGAATTCAAAACCTGAAAAGTGTGACAACTGAAAACACACTCGGAAATGAGGCTACAATAAACACAAAGTGCTCGGTGGTGGTTCAGAACACACACACACACACACGAGGAGATAAATAACACATGTTAGAAAAGAAAACGCGAGTCAACAAACACAGACAAATCGAGGAAACTAAGAACCGACGAGGAGAGAAAGTAGACAGGCAATGCAAATGAAACGTACGCGGAGACAAAGGAGATTTAAATAGAGTCACAAGAGTACGAGGATTGAGAGAGAACTTTACCAGCACGAGCACGAAATGATCATCTGGCAGCACAGACTGGAACTCCTGGGTAGAAATCCTTGCAGGTGTAAATCAGCGGGATGAGAACCAGCTGCGCTGCCACTAAGCTGGAGGGAGTGAGAAAACAGACAAGAAACAAAGAACCGGAACACAGGAAGTGGCAAAATAAAAGAACACAGTAACTCAAAACATAACAGCTTTGTCAGGATATGTGGGAATAGGTAGTTGAGTGGGCCATCGAATAGGCCTAGGGTTCAAATAAAGCCCTGTATTTCTACCCCACTGGGTCACCGCGAACCCTCTTCCGCATCCATGCAGCAAAGTGTCTCACCAGCCGAACGAAAAATTCAATCTGCTTCCCTCGCGCTCGCCACACTTTCCTTGTCATTTCTATTACAAATGTCTTAGCTCCTCTGAGTCGCCCCGGATTCCCCACTTGATCTGAAGCGAAAAAGAAAGTTCCAGTTTGCATGCAAAACATCAAGAAAGAATAATCAGAAATGATCAATGAGACATAAAATGAAATGAAAAACAATTTCCAGGGAGAGCGGTTGAAGGCGTAGCTTGGAAGAAGTCAGGCCGGGAGCAGCCGCCAGAGTCAATTCTAATTAAAAGTTTCAGCGAAGAGTCGGCGGATGCATCAAAAGGTTGGCGGGGGTCAATATCGCGGCCAACTATTGGACGTGAAAGTCAGTAACGATGATGAAACAAGCTGCCGAAGAGTCATTTATTGACGCCTGCACAAGTTTGTTTGAGAGCAAAAGTCCAGCATCAGTGGGTTTAATCCCATTCGCCACATTGGTTTCTCAAAATCGGGGGTCCTCCTTCTAGTCTGGGTTCTGTTCAGGTTATTTTCGGGAACATATTGAGACGTAAAGCCTCAGTGTGTGTTTTGGTGTTGCTGAATCCGACTGAAGTGGTGTGTGTGTGTATTCTAGTGAGGCCCAATTTTGGGGAAAACATCTCCTTGCTGGGCCCTTTTGCGGGACCCCACTAGGTTAAGCCTCAATTTAAGGAGGAAGTCTTCAAAACATTGGGGGAAGGATTATGGCAAGGTCCTCACAAAGACGGTTTGACAAACCTCTGTGTATGTGTGTGTGTGTTTGTCTACTTGTATAGCTGTACTTGCGAAGACAAATTCCTGGAAACACATCTACTTGTGGGGACCTTATGCATTTGTGGGGAGCTATATAGAATTTAGGATTAAAACTTGCTGTGTGTGGTTTTTTTTTAGGTTGTAATTCATTTTGTGTACCTTTTGCTGTGCAATGCTTGGTGTGCATGAACGTGTGTGTGTTTTCAGAGCGGTGCACTGTGTTCCTTTGTGGTAAATATAAAGAGCCCACTAGTTCTCACTGGGGTTTAAGTCAGGTGAGGACTAAGGCCGTGTCATTTTCCTGCCATCTTAAAGACCATTACTGACAAGCCACGGACTTTGAAGCATGAGATGGAGCAGCGTCCTGCATACAAATCGCGGTGCTCTTGAAAGACCCGGCCTTTTTTCCCGCAAAGAAAGTGCCCTCTAAAATCTGTCCATAGTCCTGGGAGATGACTTTAAAGCCTTCTTCTGCCCTAAAAGATTCACCTTGAGCTTTAATGTGCGTTGTATTGCAACCTTCTGCACACCTTATACTCCCCTAAACTGAAGGTAGGCTACACTTCTGGGATATTATGGCACTGGATTACAATGGGTTCCTCACATCTTCACGTCGCCTGAATCTCAAGTGTTGGTCCTAAAAGATCATCAGCTCACCTCAGTCGAGTACAGTAGACCTGACCACTGTGTCCTCCTGGAACCATTATCTCCCACACAGCTTCACGTGACCCTGTGGTCCTCCACCAGTAGTGGTGTTATTCCAGCAGATAAGGTCCCCCGTCAGTCACGTCGACCCCTGGGACATTGTGACATTTAGCGAGTCGAACAATGTCACAGCTGCTTATGTGACCTTTCGCAAAGTCTGCGGCAACACTGTGTCAGCAGCGCCGCACTTGCTGGCCACTGGCTTTTCTGGACAATATCTCCACGAGGAGTCGAGCTGCGGTCCATATAATGACGCGGCTTTTTTGAAGCAGATGGTTTCGCTTTGACCTGGCAATGCCGCTGTGATATTGTAATAACATTGTCGTTATAATCGGAATACTAGAACGGTTCATAGAAAAAACATAATTTGTGTCAACAACTTTCAAGAATGAAGTTGCTTAAGTCAGGGAGGAAACCTTGAAGGGAACCTGAGGATGCGGTGATATCATGTGCAGCATCTGTGTGCTCACATTACCATCCAGTGGGGAGAAGAAGACCTGCAGCCCACTGAAATTACATGAGATTAGATCAGATGGCTTCATTAATCCCACAGTGGGGAAAGTCAACAAAATCTAATAATAAGTAAGAGCTGAACCAAGCATTTATTTAGGAAAAAATAAATATAAAAGACACATAATTGGGTGGAATAATAAAAAATTAAACATGCTGTTCATTATATTCATTATACATCATTTTATACTAATATAATATAATATAATAATATAAAAATCATGTGTATATGTAAACGCTTCAGTAAGTATTTTTACAAGATATTTTAAAGATGAAAAAGTAGAAAAAAAATATAATATTAGATTAGATTTTTTTTTACTATAAATAAATATTTTTTTACGCAAATGTATCAACTTACATCTTACAAAAATAAATCAATAAAAGAATATTTTTTAAATAAACAAGTACACATTTTGTTGAAAAAAAAATAGATTTAATCTACAGAATTTTTTGACATGTTGTGATTTTTATTTAATATGCTAAAATAAAAAAAATCAATAGAGAAAAATAAAAATTTAAATTAAAAAAATTAAAGCACGCAATGTTGCCATTTAAAATACAGAGTATTTTAGGTGAAAAAAAAAATAAAATAAATGTCAAATAAAAAAGCAGGGCGTGAACTCAGAAAGTGTGGAAGAAGCAAGCTTCCACTCAGACTGCTGATGGTGCCATTGAGATGCAGAGCGTGCGAGCGCTGAGCGAGCCTTCATGTGGAGTGCCAGTGTGTACAAAGCCTCCAAATGTATGCGCCGTCTCTCGAAGTGCCAGTTCAGGCCGCTCGACAGAAACACGGCGTTTGTCTTGATGCCTCTCTCAGCTCCGAGATCTCACAGTGAACAACAGCGGCCGGCCTCTCCTCCCCGTTTGTCCTAATGCTCCGCCGTAATCGCACAGAAGCAAATTCACGCTGTTAATCGTGGGTCTGGGTCCGACGGCGCTGCAGAAAGTTGAGCTCTCCTGCCTCTGCAGATGTCTTGATGGTGTTATCTATATGCAAATGTGAGCTGGCAGTCAGTGGCTCAGTGTATTTCAGACTTCTCCCAGAAACGGTCTGGTGTCACTGGAAGGATTTGTTTAAAAACATTCTGCTGTCAGTTTGATTTATTGGCTGCTACAGCGTTTGAATGTCATCAACGTCACACGTGGAGGTTCATGTCTGGAAATACCACCCGCTGACTTCAGGGTAACTGTATGAGAACAACCCACCCTTCTGGTTACAACTGTTGATGCCAGTATCACTCCATGGTTTCTGTTGTTCGTGGTGGCATTTGAAGTTGTGGGAGTCGTGATAGTAGCAATGATGTGGTTGACTTTGTTGACATTATGAGGATGATGAAGATGATGATGAGGATGATGAGGATGAAGATGATGATAAAGATGATAGTGAAGATGATGGTGATGATGATGATGAAGATGACGGTGATGATGATGATGATGATGATGATGATGAAGATGATGATGATGATGATGACGATGAAGATGATGATAAAGATGATAGTAAAGATGATGATGGTGATGATGATGAAGATGATGATGATGATGATGATGATGATGATGTGGTAATGAAGATGAAGATGATGGTGATGATGATGATGGTGATGATGAGGATGACGGGGCTGATGATGATGATGATGATGATGATGTTGAAGATGATAATGATGATCTAGTGATGATGATGAAGATGATGGTGATGATGTGGTGATGAAGATGAAGATGAAGATGATGGTGATGATGATGATGATGATGTGGCGATGAAGATGACGGTGATGATGATGATGATGATGTGATGAAGATGATGTGATGAAGATGAAGATGAAGATGATGGTGATGATGATGATGAAGATGGAGATAAAGGTGACAGTGAAGATGATGATGTGATGATGAAGGTGATTGTGATGATGATGATGATGAAGATGAAGGTGATAGTGAAGATGATGATGATTGTGATGATGGTGATGATGAAGTTGAAGATGTTGTGTTGTGACGAAGATGATGATGGTGGTGGAGATGATGAAGACGATAAAAACAATGATGATGATCATTGATGTATCACTGTTGCCAGTGACTTGATGAAGCTTCATACACAGCAGTGGTTCTGTATTATTTCCTGTCGCGCCCCCACAGGAGGAAGTGAGAGCAGCTACTCGTGCTACAGACTCCTCCTGCTCATGACTCACATGGAGGAGCTCGTACTTTTGCACAACACTCTCCAACCAAACAGCCAGAGATTCTCATGTTCTTGAATGAGCTGAGGAACCCAGTCATTTCCATAGATCGCAGCGCACGGAATGAAAATAAAAGAGGATCAAACCATGGAAGCGAAACATTGTGCCGCTCAGCGTGAGGATGAGATCAAAGGGCGCCAGGCTCTTGGGCCGCTCCAGATGAAAGTGTGCGAGGAGCTTCGAATGACACCGCTGCAGCCGTTCAGATGTCAATATGAATCTTCGCTCGGGACTCGTGCTGTCAGTGAAACACAAATGTTGCTCACCACAGCGCCACTCTCAACACCATCACAATCTCCATCACAGATGCGCTGCTGAGCCCAGACTGACCACGGTGTTTTCCCCGGCAGGTTTGCCTCTTCCATCGCTGATGTGCTTTTGAGAGGGTTCCACTCGGGAATTCTTGCTTCTGACCAACGTGGCTGCACGGTTGTAGCGACAGTTTGAACTCAGGAAGGCTTTAGATTGCTCCACCGATTTGACCCATGAGCTTTCTGGTTCTTCAACCTTCTCACCTTTGCAGGCCAGAAACAGCTTGTCGCTGACTTGGCAGCAGATGGAGCTCAACAAAACTGGCAACCTTCAGCCTTCCCCAATTTTGATGTGATCCTCTGGATGGTGGGGCAATACTCCCCTCCAGTGGCCAACAGTGTTCACTGCACGAAACAATGTAAATCTGTTGAAATCTTTATTTATTTATTTTTTATGAACGAGAAAGGATTAGTCATAGCCAAGCACACTTTTATTATGAAAACATGGTACAAAAACATGATGTATTTTGAGTATTCAAACCATCTAAAAGTGGAGCAAACAAGGTGGCACGTGCTGAATATTCACATCTTGCTGTGGATAGTCAAATGTTTTATTGCAGCTCACTGTGACACGGTGAAGATGGAAACCATTGACTTTGCTTTGTCCGTTGACACACACGGACTGTAGGTGCAAAGGGAATAGAATTAGCTGCTACAGTCAGATTAAATCCTCTGTTAAACCCGGTAATCCATAACCAGGCTCCACTGGGCACTTCAGTCTCGGTGAAAGGCGCGGCCGACAACACACAGGTCCGGTTGGGAGGCGGAGCGTGTCGTCACGCTGAGGTCCGACTGGCTTCCCCAGAATTCATCTTCTGTGGCTGGATCATCGTCGAGGCTGTGGAGAGATGTTCGGAAATAAGTACAAAAACAGCCTGAACTCTGAATCATTTTTCGTTTTCTTGGGATCAAGGTTGAAGGTCTGTGTGTGGTCACATGTGTCTGTGTTCATTTTAAGCTCCAGAGAATTATATAATCCTCAATGAAACACATAAAAAACATGGAATTATTACAACAAATAAACCACTTAACAATGACAAATAATAATGTTTACAAAGCAAACCAAAGTTAATTCATTAAAGAAAGTTTTAGAAAAAAAATATGGCAGGAAAATCTTGGCAGGAAAATGAATTCAGAAATAAAATACCAAAAAAAAAAAAGAAAAATTATGATTATATATTGACCCATGCCTAATAGAATAAAAAATTTTTTTTTTAGGAAATCGAATAGAATCGAACAAACCGTCAAAAAAGAGGGCTCTTCATTCACGAAAGTGAAGATATAGTTATTTTTTATTTTTTATAGTATAGTATTTTAAAAAAATCTCAATAGTTTAATCATATGGAAGAAGCCACATTTTTCAATTTGAATGAATTTGGTATATTACCAAATCAAATGATGGAGACATACATACTTTTAAACAACAAAATATTGTTTATTTTACATCAGTGTAGCACAATAGATCACGATGGTGGCTATATTCAAGTTTTTATATCACCTTATTTAAACTAAAGCTCTTTTAATGTCATGACAATATTTGTATAAGAATTTCAATGTTATAAGAATTTCAAGTCCATTCAGAGTAGTGGAAACCCTGGCCATTGTGCAGTGAAAAACCTCCCTGAACAAAAGCAAACAGATGCTTTTGTTTGCTTTTGTTCAGGGATTCCTCCATGTTTGTTGTTGTTGTTATCATCCTAGCTGCCACGTGTCTTGTGCATCAGTGGGATCAGTGGAGCAGGAACTACCTGTTGTCTGGAGAGCAAACTGTTAAATAAAATTAAATTAAATTAAATTAAATTAAATTAAATTAAATTAAATTAAATTAAATTAAATTAAATTAAATTAAATTAAATATTGTTCTGAACCTTTACAGTGAGTTTTTGGACTTGATAGATGGCCACCGTGAACCCTTTAAATGGAGCCTTTATAGGATCAAGCCAGAAACACGGCAAGAGAACTCACCCCTGTGTGGAAATGGATGGTTCACTTCCACAAGTCTCGGCCACTGAGACTCTCGATGACCTGGGTGATGTCAGGCTGGGTCTTCTGTCAGACTGGCTTCGACGTATGAAAGGTCTTGGTCCATGAAGACTCACAAGAGACCTCCCCCGACCTTCCCAAGCTTGTGACAAAAAGGAGACTCGAGAACCGGTCCATGCTTGTGGTGGCCGGGGACAAGGCGGAGCCTCAAACAACGTTGGTGATGCCGGGCAGAAGACGGAGCGTGCGTTGTTGAAAGACCGAGCCGAGTCGTCGATGCTTTTCTCCCTTCTTTGTAGCTTCGGGGAGGCGGGCGGAGATGGTGCTTTAAAAGCATACGATGAAAAAGATTTCTGAACTGTCTGTGGACTTCTGAGGACCCTTTGGGTTTCAGTGGGCGAGGGAGGCTGTCTGTACGCCGGTGGACTGGCTGTAGACGGAGGCGTGGGCTGCCTTCTCAAATTGTGAGGACTGGGGAGTCTTCGGTTGGATGTACGTGGGGTAGAGGGTGTGGATGGCAACATTCGTCCTTTTGACACAGTTGGAGGAGGTTGGCTCGAGGCTGGTGAATAGGGCGGAACAGGCACAGAAGGTTTGCCACCATCCTGCAAGTCTTTAATTGTAGCAGAACTCTCTTCGTCATACGTTGACTCATCTGACTGGGAGCCAATTGAGTTTCCTGTGTGGAGGTTGGACTGTTGCAGTACAGGTGGATGTGTTTGTGTCGCTTGGTCACCAGGCTCAGTGGCTGTTGGGTTGGATGGGATAACTCTCTGAATGGGTCTAGTCAAGCCTTTCGAGCCTTGTGGGAAGCTCCCTCGACTTGGTAGCACAGATTGCACCGAGGTTCGCAGTCTTAACATGGCCGCCCTTTTTACCACAGGTGACTTAGCGCCTCTGGAATCCTCTCCTTCACCACCCATGAGATTTTCCGCACTTTCAAAGGATTTATCCATCAACACTTCCAAGGGCGGGGGAGGGAGGCTCTCCAAATCCACAGATGAAGCGGATTCCAGTTTAACGCAGTTCTTCGCGCTCAGCGCGGCCTCAACATTTCCCAAACCTGGCAAGACTGGAACTCCACATTTGCGTACACCCTTCAGCCTTTCAATGTTAGCACCATCGTGGTCTTCGATTCCTTGGCTGAAGCTATCAATCAACCTTTTCACTGAATTTCTACCTCTTTGAAAACCCGTGGAAGGCTTTGGGGATGGAGGGGGGCTGGGCGGTGGGGTGGCTCTTACAAGAAAATGGATGGTTTTCTTCTCTTCTTCATGGGTTTCATCCACATCAGTGGAACTCTCTTGTTTCTGGATGCCACTTTGTGAAAGGCCTCCTTGGTCTTGAGGTGATATTGGATTGTTCCTCTTACCAGAAGTCTGGCGTTTGGGAGTCACTTTCGGGGACTGCGCTTTCTTTGGCTGTGACGGGGAACTCTTTGTATTGGAAACTCCTTTGCCTTTGTTTATTTTCTGCAATTTCTGGCTCAAGTTTTTCTGAGTTCTTTCCAGCTCCATCAAGGTTGGATCTTCACTTTTGGCCCGAAGGGATTCAGCGGAACGGGATCGTCTCTCTATGGCAGTTGGGGTGGTTTTCACCGCTGCTCTTCGGACAGGAGCTGCAGTTTGAGGTCTGTTCTGTGTCTGCTCTTTCTCATCAGACCAGCGTCTTCTGGTAATATTTGGACTGCTGGTCAATGCTGCCTTGCCAGTGGAATTTGAGGGGGTGGCAAAGTGTATCCTTCCACCAACTGTGTTTTTCGTTTTTATTGTCGCAAGTCGAGGATTGTCTATGCGCTTTGTAGTGATGTTCTTCGGTAGCTGAGATTCACGATTAAGAAGCAAATTTTGCTTTCTAAACCTGACACGCCCTGTTTTTAGTCCTTCTTCTGTTTCATCCAAACCATCGTTGGACACGCAGACGGATGCCAAGAAGTGTTCCTTACGTTCATGACCCATTACAGTGCCGGTTGAACCCAGTGAGTTCAGGGAAGAAAGGGAATCACTTGGACTTATTTGGTGCGGTACTCTTCTTCTAATGTTGATGGAGCTTGGTCCTCTGGGACAAATGGGGGTCGTCCTGTTAGTCCCTGAGGAACCACAACTCTCACGTCGGAGACGTCTTTCAGACCCAGCGACTGATTCACTTTCACCCCCGATGCCGCTGTCTTCGCTAAACAGAGCACAGTCCTCCGGTCCTGGTTTCCGGAGCGAGGCCATCTCGATGCGCGTCAAAAGCTGCATTAGCCTCGTCTCTGCTGTCCGCTTGACTTTTCGCTTTTCTTCTAAAAGTTGTGCGACAGATGCAAAGTATTCCGCAGCCTCCTCTAATGCAGAGTCCCCGAGTCCCCCGACAGTCTGGCTCACATTCCGCATTCTCTGTGTGGTGTATTGAAGTAGCTGCTGCAGCAGATCTGGAGGGGGTTGGTCACTAACGGAACTAGATTTGGATGATGATGAGGACGAAATGGTCTTCGGGCTGGGCCATGCAAGGTGGTCGCCATGTTCTTTCAGCACTTTTTCACCCTCGTCTGCGATCTCTTCCAACATGAGGATTGTCTGCTCATAGCTCAGGGCCATGAAGGCAACCATGGGCTGGAGGGACTCCTGCGTTTGGGCCCCTTGCTCCAGAAGTTCCAGCACTGCGTCATATTTGTTAATGTTGGGGTTTAAAAAGGCGTAAGCCGCTTGATGCGCTTTCACAAGTTGTTCTGGAAAGTCCACTTTTTGTTCAGCAGCTTTGTCCTTGTCTTTCCTTTTGACCCCTTTAGTTCCTCTTGTGTTCTTCTTTGTTTTCCTGCCAGTCTTCTTTTCTGTTGCTTCCTGTTTGTCTACATTTGTCTCTTGTGTCTGTGGCAGTGTCGTGCTATTCATCTTCTGACTCACTCCATCCAAGCTGATGGGTATTTTCTGAGTTTCTTTTTGCAGAACGAGTGGTTTTTCTTGGATAACAACATCAGTTGCTTTAACACCGCCGTGATTTTCCTCACCTGGAAACACATCCTTTTGTTGATCCTTAGGTTGAGATGATGATGATGGTGGTGGTGGTAGCATTCTGGTCTTCCTGTGTGGGTTCATAGTAACAAAGTTGTTACCTTTAGATGGTGAGCAGCCCATTTGAGAGGTTGTTACTCAAACATGCGGCGTATATCCAGGGTTTTCAGATAAAATCCTCCTTGAAATGACGTAGCAGATTGCTAACACTCCGAGCTTTAGATGACAGTTGTGGTCTACTCTCCCGAGGTCCAGAGGAGTGAAGCAAAACACTGTTAAATCCATTTTAAAAATCACATGCAGTGAATCCAAAAACTGGAGAAATATCCTCTAAAGCGTTCCATGCAGCTCCGAAGTGCCTGTCAACAAGAACAGGAGGCTAAAAGGATTAGGACGGCTTTCAGTGAACAGTGAACAGATGTCACGTAAGAGCGAATAACACTCACCTACTTGGAGACCTCTAAGCTTATTTGGCTAATGAGGGCCTGCATCAGTTGGCTTATTATAGCCTTCGCCCTGGTGGACGATGAAGAGACGCACATTTAATAATGCATGTACAATGTGTTGTGTGTCACCAAAAATGCCTCCTCTTTTTTTATTCTACGTCTCTTTTTAGTTGTTATTTTGAGTGATTAAAACATAAAATGATGCTAAATGTTATTCTTAAATCCTGCTTAAACAAAGAATTGTGTTTGAGAAGGCTTTAAATTGTGTTAAAATTGAATAAACAGAAACTCAAGTTCATTTTTGTCAACAGAGCGGTGGCGCCATCTTGTTGTGGTCGTCACTGTTGCAGCCCACAGGTGATTGACAGCGCATCCATTTTATGCTGACTAACCCAACTCACATTCTCATAAAAAAAAAAAACCTGTCGCTTCGAATCGAAAAGCTTCAAAATTGTTTCCTCTCGGTTCTGTAAGTATTAACATATTCATCTTTGTTGAAACCCCCGACACACACAAACGTTTTTTTGGTGAAACAAACCCGTTGCTTTGAAACTTTTGAGCTTTTTTAGCTAGCTATGAAAAAATACGGCGCTTCTATTGTCAATTTTAAATGCGTTTATAGATACAATTAAAAATACATGCTCACACACACTGGTTTCAAGGAGTAAATTAAAAGCTTTAACTTTATAGGAACATCTGTCTAGACACCTTTATTGGTGCTACAAGTGAGTATTTTAAGCTTATGTCACCACCTTATTAGCTATTGTAAAATTGTCGGAAAAAAAACGTATTTCAAAAACTTGGCGAGTCCTTATTGAGAGAAGCAGATATCATTTTTATAGGTTAAATACTCTTTCGAATTGGTAGTACTTAGTAATACTGTTACTGAGATGTGTTTATTTTCACGTACATTATACACACACACAAACATCTAAACTTTACAATGATGATTCTGGTCATCATTAAGTGGCTTGTAGCTGTTGTTATTGTAGTTGACCATAGCTAACTGTATCGTGTTGCTTCAGTGTGAAAGATGATGAAGAGAAGACACAGTGACAGCCCGACTCCCCACGAAGAAACGGTGTCAGTTCCACTCACCCAAGACGGAGACGTCCGGCCTAAGAAACAGTGGAACCACAGCCCACAGAGAGGGTCGGTTCAGATGAGCCTTTTCAGAAACTCATGGAGGCCAACTGTCTTCATTCAGGGGACAGAAATAGCAGCATACTTGAGGATTTTCGGTGAGCTCAGGAGCATTTGATATTCATTGATTTACAACTTGAGATAAAAAAAAAACAGAACAGAAATATGTGTTTTTCTCCAGAAGATGAATTGTTAAAACATTTACTGTGGAAGGACTGCTGCTATTTACTGGCAGACAAGGTGATGTGGTCTCTGTACTTATTCCTTTCGCTCACGTTCTTATTCTCATAATCTTCCTGAACTTCCAGTATCTTCTGGCCATGGTCTTTGAGTACTTCAAGAGATGCAGCTTCACCATTGAAGAATACACCAAGGAGAACTTCTTCATTGCCTTGCAAGTCCAGGTGAATTTACAATCAGATTTTCTGTTTTAACTCTGCATCTGTGCTGGCAGGTTTCTAGCTAACAACATGGAGGAGGAAGACGGGTACACTATGGTTGACATATTGTCTTGGGCGCTGGGCAACAACTGGAGGCAGAAGGTTTCTGACTTTGTGAGGCAGCGAGACAAACTGTGGGCCAGAATGAACTACAGAGCTGTGGTCACCCGGCGTTCCTGTGAAGAGGTACTGCAACAGAACGTGTATTTATCCTCAGTATATATATATATATATATATATATATATATATATATATATATATATATATATATATATATATATATATATATATATATATATATATATATATATATATATATATATATACACATCATGTGTTCCGAGATAATGGACTTGATTCCTGCTGAGTTTCTGTGGAGGCGAGAACGGCCTGAACACCACGGGGGTGTTCAGAGGTATTGTGAGTACGAGCCCCTTTCTCTACTCGGTCCGAGTGCCTCCCCGGTTTTCTGCGCCCGCTGCTACACCAATCGCTTTCCTGGAAACAATCCAGGTAAGTATTGACTATTGACATATTTTTAAACAAGGCTGTGACGTTAGCACTTTTTAAAAAGCCAATAATTACATTGTATTTTGGAAGATCACATGAAAAACATAATATAGTTTTGCTGTCCATTCTTGGTTCTGGAGTTGTCACAGTGCTGTGTTTATCAAACATGCATTTTCTGTCTTGCTAGTGAGAAGCTCCGCCTCAGACTCCAGCAGCGAGGATGAGCATGAGTCACCACACCAGGCCTTTTACAGGCTTAACTCTGATGGAAACCTCTTCACAGGCTTGAATTGATACAAGGATAAAACGGTTATTTATTTCAACTTATTTAAACCCATATTTATTTATGCTATTTATTATTGTGTTCTGAGTTCTGCCTACTGGTATGTTTACTAATATTTGGAAAGTGTATGTTCAGTATATAAAAATATTATGCATTTACCCTCTAGTCTGTTGGTGTGAGCCGAAGTCCTGCTTTTTTAGAGTGTAGACTGCTGGAGTAAAATATATTTAGCTCACTGTTTTGATGCCAGAAAAACTAGAAACACTCACTTGTGACATAACAGTGCACTAGAAAAACACAGGAACCTCATGGACTTTCAGTCTGCATTGACTTTTTATTGCTTTAAAGTTAGTTTACAATGCAAAACACAGGTTGTCTTATGACTATGTCATTCCTCTTGGTAGCTCTTCAGGCGTGATATCATGGACAGTACTTCCTCAACTTCACCAGAAAAGCTTTAAAAAAAAAAGGGCAGGTTGTTAGAATGAAGACGTTAGTCAGGTGTTCACAGCTCTAACCTGTGTGGCTCATCTGCTCGGGGTGAGGTCTGGCGATGTATGGGATGCTCCCGAATGTGGCGTTTCCCCCTGGAGCAGAAGAGCCAATTAGATCCTGGACAAACTCAACAATCCCTGTCCAGAATATACTTTCTTCCGCCTCATCATCAGCTTCCTCCTCATTTTGGGCTTCTCCCAGGTTGGGCGCTTTCCGGCTGCAAAACCGTCCATCCTTCTGGATGGCGGGTGCAACCAGCCAATCACGGACAGGGATTTCAATGATGCGTTCGCACAGTAAAGAAAGCCGGGCACATCGAATTCCCTCGAGCAAGTCAATAACCTGAGTTATACTGGATTAGAACACAGACAAAAATACTTGTTTGTGGTCAGTTATTCAGCAAAAAAAAGATAAATGTGTGGGTGGAAACACTCACTTGGCAAGGTAGACTGCGCACACACCTCCATTATGTAAATGAGGAGTCACGGTTTCTAACACCAGCTGTGGATGAATCAGATCAAGAGCAACCTGCATGTACAGTACACGGTGTTAGCCAACCTGTAATTACATATAATTACACTCGATTAAACTGAACACACCGAATTGAAGCCATGACCAGAGAGGAGAGACGACGCAGTGCGGAGGTCAGCAACACAATACTGGATGTTATCAGGCCAGTCCTCGCCATGACGCAGTCGCCACGAAGTTCTCCACCGCTCGTAGTTGAGAACAGCTCTCCTGTGGTGATCCTCCCTGACCTCCACGCTCAGCACACGACCCTTAGAGCCCACTGACACAAACAGGAGTATAGCTTTCAGCACACAGACTCATACAACGCTGAAGTTTCTAAATAGCATGATGATGTTTCAATACATTCTACCTAAGACTAGTAGTGTACAGTTGCAGACCTGCTCGGGACAGGAACAAAGACATTGCCCCAGATCCAGACCCCGAGTCCAGCACCGTGTCCCCCTCAGTCACGTCCATCATCATCAGCATGCTTGCCATATCCTATAAACAAAAGCATATTAAACATTCACCAGAGGATGACTCCAAGAACCAGCGAATACCTTTGGATAGGTAATGACAGGCGCTCTCCTCATAAACAACACATATTCCTCCAGGCTGACGCGTCGGATGAAGATGGCAACGCCCATGTTGGTCCTGAAAAAGCGACCTGCCGTGTGTCCAACGACATCGTCGTGGCAGATGTACCCCCAGCTGCTGTGCAGTCGTGCACCAGCCTGAAGTTTGAACATTTTCTGGAACTCCACACGAGATTTTTTACGAAACTCTGCGATCAACAACTCCCCGTTTGACAGAAAGCTTTCCCCAGGAAGAGTGGGGGAGGCCCCATCTGCCAGTTCTTCAGAATCAGAACCACAGAGCAGGTCTGGCTCTGTCGGGTTATTTTCAGTGTCAGTTCTGACAGTGATGTTCTCCTCTCTCAGTTCATGTTGCTGGTTCCGATCCCTCAGCTGGATCACCTCAGGCGTGAGCGAGTCTTCAGGGAGCAGGGTACTAATCCTCTCGAGGGGCGACAGGGGTCTCCTCCTCCTTGACAGAGCTATAGTTCTACTCATAGTCGTCCTCGGTTCTTTTTCATCAAGTCGCCCACATGTGGATGTCCTCAGTCCTCTTCTATAGATATTCTGTAAAACGTCCATGTAGTTAAGATGCCCCGCTGTGGATTTACCAGCACGAACCAGCCTCTGGATGGTGAGTAGTCCGGTATTCCGTATTTGCACTGCCATTGCTGAGACGGTGAATTACGATGCCGACACGTAAATATTCAAAACGTACGTCAGTGCATTCTAGTGGCTTTGAATAGTAATATATTAACCACAATTATTAGAAAAGAGGAACAAAACTTGCAAACTTGTACTCTCTACTAAAGTCATGCTGTAAACAGTGGTGGTCGCTGCCATGATGGGTGACGCGGGCGAAATACGTCATAAATCGGCGACAGATGTAGTAATCTCCCTATTCCACCAGAGGGCCACTTGTAGAAGATGCGAAGCTTTAAAATGTGCTTCTTTAAAAAACAAAACAGAGAACCTAAATTTAATGTTTGAACTGCATGGGATTACATTACTTTAAATTTACTTGTACTTGTAAGCATCTTCTTCAGCGAGGAGGTCTCTGAAACGGAAATTATATAGTAATTCTAATGCCGTAAAATCAAAGTTTCTGTTGTCCGTCGACGACCAATGAGCAAGCGAGGCTCATTGCCCTCCAATGCGCATGTGCGCAGAGTGAGCACACACGTGGTTGGTGTTGTCACTGCCCTATTTGCTTCTTCATCCCGTTTTGCTTCCAGGGCTCAGTTTTATGACGTCATTTCCTGGCCGCATGCGCACATTGGAATTTCAAGACGTAATTTTCTGTCCACATGCGCACATGGGTGTCGCTGCTTGACACATAAATTAGAATAAAATTAGCAACGTCATTGCGCCACGCCTCACTACACGCTGGTATTTCATCAAGAGAAGCAGAATTTGAATTACTAAAGTACTACGCCGACGCATTAACTGTATTTTAACCTTATTTTATATATATCACTACATTTGACTTGTATTCAACAATTCGGATATTTTAACAAGATTTTGTTTTGTTTGATGAATCGTCCAAAGGAAACTTTTGTGATGGTCACCTTGTTTATTTGTTCATCTTATAGCCTGTTAGGCCTTCTTCTTGTTTATTTCTTTTTCTCTATCGACACCTAGTGGTCATTTTACAAACATCACTGATTGTCACAGATTTCAGATAAAATAATTGGATCTTTCTGCGCAATTTGCATGCAGTTTTCTATCTTGCCTACGAGGTCTCAGTGGTTCATTTGGTTTATTGCAACCAAATAAACAACAGGACAAACGTCTTTTTCATTGAATCACAACTTTTCTGAGGATTACATTTTATTAATAAAACATGAAAACACACCAACATTATTTATAAATGACTAAACTTATTTTATATACAAAACATTGTAGGCAAGATAGAAAACGGCGTGCAAATTGCACAGAAAGATCCAATTATTTTATCTGAAATCTGTGACAATCAGTGATGTTTGTAAAATGACCACTAGGTGTCGATAGAGAAAAAGAAATAAACAAGAAGAAGGCCTAACAGGCTATAAGATGAACAAATAAACAAGGTGACCATCACAAAAGTTTCCTTTGGACGATTCATCAAACAAAACAAAATCTTGTTAAAATATCCGAATTGTTGAATACAAGTCAAATGTAGTGATATATATAAAATAAGGTTAAAATACAGTTAATGCGTCGGCGTAGTACTTTAGTAATTCAAATTCTGCTTCTCTTGATGAAATACGAGTGTGTAGTGAGGCGTGGCGCAATGACGTTGCTAATTTTATTCTAATTTATGTGTCAAGCAGCGACACCCATGTGCGCATGTGGACAGGAAATTACGTCTTGAAATTCCAATGTGCGCATGCGTCCAGGAAATGACGTCATAAAACTGAGCCCTGGAAGCAAAACGGGATGAAGAAGCAAATAGGGCAGTGACAGGTGTAAACCACGCAGACGCACGCAGGGCTTCAGAAATGGCGGCCGGAGGTGGCAGCTCTGCGTTGCAGCTACCGTGCGTATTTTCACCCAAATCTCGCCAGTACTTGGCCTTATGCGCTCAGGACGGCAGACTTCGTATTTGGAACACAGACAGCAAAACACTTCACCAAGAATATGTGCCTTCAGCCCACTTGAGTGCCACTTGTACCTGCATAACTTGGGGACCATGCCGGACACTCAAGGTACGTGGATGCAGCTAGCTGCGTGAGCTAGCGCGGCCTGAGCGCTCTGCTTCCTAACGAAGACAATACACCCGTTTTAATACGCGCTGGAGTGATGTGGACAGTTTCCAGAAACTGAGCCTTTATTACGTTTGAGCGAGACCGCCTGCCGTCAGTGTGACAGTTCCAATAAAGTGGCCACGTTAGCGAGCTGCTAACTTCCAACAGCTGCACCGAACGCACATGTTGGTCCCACATGGTTGTTGCGGAAAATACCAAGCGTGACTACAAATGTATTTCCAGTTAAACGTATTGTTCAAGAAAACTTTTTTGGAACACCACCAGTCATTGCATTTGTATTTGTTGTTACCAATAGCTTGTGTGACACGTTAGGTAATAAGTTGTATGTTAGCCTTAGCAAAGTGTTGCTTAACCAGCGTGTTCCACCATGACACTTACATGACATTTCTACAGCTAAAACCGGTCGTTACATTTGGATAACGCTTTCCTTTTATGCGTTTAATATACGGCTTGCCACGGGGGCATCACATTCACGTGAAACTCAATTAAAAGTAAAAGTTTTTGGCAGTTCAAACCGCCTCACCTCAATATTATCAGCCTGTAATAAGGTGCAATATCACTAACTTTTGATATTTTGCGTGGGTGGTAACACGAATCTGTTGACCTGCTCTTGCACATCTTAGTTTCGTTGTACTGTAAACTAAAACTTATCTGTTCACGCTCTGTCTTAAGAGTCTGTCTCATCCACACACTCGCCTGCCTCAGCAGCCCACACTTGTTTCTTAAGAAACTAGAAAAGCACACAGACTGCTTAATTGTCTGCCGATAAAGAATCCATCAATAATGAAAACTAACGTCCCTGGCTGGGACTCGAACCCGTGTTACTGTGGTGAGAGCGCTGAATCCTATCCTTTAGTCTACTTGGGTGTATGGAGTATGCACACTGTCAAGGCAATGGTGTGCATAGCTTGTCATTTCCATGACAAAATTGGTCCAGATCACTCCCCAAGTTGAATCATTTGTTTCACACTCTCCCTAAGAATGTAATCTAAATCAGTTTTGAACATTTCCAAGTTACTTTGAACATGGTCGAACTAACGCTGCCGCGAAAAAAAAAAAACATAACCTTCTTGGCGGAGGTAAAAACAGCGAAATGATTCGTTGTAATTATCACCGAATATTACAAATGTGAAATCTTGAAAAAAACATATGTTGGATTGTTTATTGACTTTTGTTGAACTCCAACCCCTTACTTTCATAGCAGTGTGTCATAGCAGAACATCTGCACCAATTGTGCATGTGCGCAGGAGAAAATAAATGAGGATTTCTAAGCAAATATATAAGCAGAAAATTAGGGGTATAGGCAAAAATAATGAAAAAAAAATCCTGGATCCAGACAGATCCAGATTACTCTCATAATTTCATCAGTTGTTCCTTGTCCCATTTTACATATTCCTGAAATTTTACTGTTTAAATTTATTAGAAACTTGTTTCTACTACTTTTTTTGATGCAACATTGTTTGGTCAGGTACCACCATGAAATGCATCATCATTTTGCGGTTGATGATGCCATGACTTCTTACTAAAAAAAAGAAGGTGCCTGTTGTGTAACTGGTTCTGGATGTCCTGGGTGAGTTCAAGCTTGGTTGGCACTGACCTGATCAACATGCTGGGAACATTTTTGATGCCTTCTTTGCAAGTGCGTAATTGAAGTCTAGATTCAACACTTCTTAAAATGATTTGTCTTTTAGGAGGGGCCTCAGAGGAAGAAGAGGAAATCGGAGGCAAAGCAGGTGGAGGAGCGGGCCGACCTGCTGGCAATGGGCACAGCAGCTGGTACTGTCCTCATCTACAGCACGGCAAAGGGCGCTCTGCACTGTACCCTGGTACGTTTTGAACGTATATTCTCATTGGATGTTGAGGGAAAATTCACTCGGGTGACTAATATTTGCTCTGCTGCCGACAGGATGGAGGCCACAGCGGAGGGGTCAACTGTGTACAGTGGCATCCAGAAGACAGTTTATTATACAGCGGCTCAGATGATGGCAACATTGTTGAGTGGGATCTGCAGACGGGGAAAACGAAAAGGTCTGTTTTGTCTTTTGAAACTGATTGGTGTGATTTGAGTGTACTTCATGTCGTATAAACCAGGGATTCTATAATTCTTTTGATCTCGGGGACCACCAATAACTGTATTTAATCTACTTGCACATAAACAAACCAAAACCTTGTGAAGTGAGATGAAACCATGTGATCATCACAGAGATATTTATTTGTCATTGAAATGTACAACCAGCAGCAGAACCAGGTGCTGCACTTGCACATCTTAGTTTTGTTGTTCTGTAAACTAAAACTCGTTTGTTTACTCTCCGAATCTTTGTCATCCACACTCCGCCTGCCTCAGCAGCCCACACTTGGTCGTGCACATTGTTTCTAAAGAAACTAGAAATGCACACAAATAGCTTATTGAGCTGAATATTACAAATCTGAAAAATGAAAAAAAAAACATCTGTTATGTAGGATTGTTTATTGACTTTTGGGGAACTCCAACCACTAACCAAGTCATGTTCATCAGATTTACTAAAGAAAAAAAATGCACTTGATACAAACTGAGACAATTGGAAAAACTGTATAAAATAAATAAATAAATAAATGTAATAAAACCATGTCTATTTATCATCACTATTAATATATTTAATATATTTAATTTAAGCCCCAAAGACAAAAGACATAAAAGTCTAAATGAAAGAATCGCCATCAAATGTTACATTAAATGAATAAAAAAATAATTTTCAAAACTGCTTGAACAGGTGCTTTCATCACTTTATCTATTTTTTCTTTTCAGGAACTCCTCTTTAGTTGTAACCTATCACAGATTTGCAGCTGTTAAGTCAATTCAGTGTCACACTGCTGCCACCAGACGTGGCTAATGCATTAAGACTTGGCGTCTCGCGGCCCTCACGACCCAGAGGTGCAAAACAAAAAAGTTTTTGCGGCCCTCTAGGAGGTGCTCTCAGCCCAACCATGGGCCCCGGGCCTATGGTTAAAAATCACTGGCCTCAACCACTTTGTTTACTTGTTGTGTATTGCTATTATTTTGCAACACACCAGCAGGCAATTACATTTATATTTCTGAAGATGAGAACAGAATTGTGACTCTGAAACCTCAACAATTTTCTGAAAATATAAAGCAGTTGTGTTTTTGTAATTGTTGCAAATTCCTGTGCTGATTGTGACGCAATATTTTGTGTAGACTTCTTTATTTTTCCCAGTGAGGTGTCTTGAGTTTCATATCAACAGTCATGACAGGGACGTTGATGTAATGTCAGTCGAACTGACGCCGACTCTTGTCTGTCTGGCAGTAAGTGGAAGGCGGACCGTGCAGCTGTGACAAGTTTGTGTGTGAGTCCCGACGGAAAGCTCTTGCTCTCGGCTGGACAGGTTATCAAGATGTGGGACTTGGAGACCAAAAAGGTTTACCGGGTAAGTTTCGCTGATCTCAAGTCTATTGAAACAGTAATGTGCTGACAAACTGTTCAGAATTCCCTGACTTCTCTTTCTCCTTCTCCAGAAGTTCACAGGTCACTCAACAGCTGTGACGACCCTGTGCTTCGCGACCATGCGACCCCCGGACAGTAACGGTCTCTACTTCTTGTCAGGCGCTGCACACGACAGACTGCTCAGTGTGTGGTAGGTGTACCGAGTGACGTGTCCTGGAAATATAATCCTGGAGTGCCACTCATGATGAACTCTCCCTCTCTCTCTCCTGTAGGCAAGTACGAGCAGATGGGAACGACAAGAACTCAGTGGTGTCTTTCACGCTCACGGATGAACCCCAACACATAGACGTTGTGGCGTCCAACAGCAAAGAAGAGGTCAGACTCAAGTTGCCATCCTTATGTTGAAGTCCTCTTTGTGCGCAATTCTACCTGTTTATTGATTGTGCTTGTCTCTGTTGTAATAGGCAGTGAGGCTCGCGGTTGTGTGCAAGGACGGACAGCTGCATCTATTCGAGCACTTTTTAAATGGGTAAGCAGCCTTTGGTTTTTTCCTTCTTCTGCCTTTTTCAGTAAGTTTTTTTTGGGTGTCTCTATTCCTGGTCCAATGTGATGACTGCTTATTTGCGAAATATAAATGGGCAATTGCAAACTTAAGATATAGAGCCAGGAACAGTGTAACAACCATGGCGGCTTCACATTATAGAGATATTGTGGGTAACTGCCGTAAAATTTCTGACCGTTAGTATCAATGCTTTCTTGTTTTAAATCACTGGCGAACAGTGTTGGGTCCCCTCACTTTACCAATAACTCGGTGACTGCTTATTGCTTTTAATTCTCCTTTGGCCAGGCTGCTCAGGTCCCGACTTCAACAGGCTGATCATGGCGACATGAAATCCCAACGCACCCAAATGTGTTTATTCAAATGCTTTATTGAAGAACCCCGCTCACAGACTGAGATGGTGTGGGCATTTGTGTCTGCTCCTCAGCCGAGCCGCAGCTTTCCCTCACATGCTGACCCTCATGAGCAGCTTGCAGTGTTTACAAATGGAACTATGTAGGAGGGTGGCAGCGAGGAGAGAGGTCCTGGGATTTTTGTACCCCTTCAAAAGAAAGTCTGAATTGTGGATTTTATAAGGATGCGGAAGGTGATGTGTAAAGGGGATGACTAGTGTTCTTTATTTGATATGTTGATGTAATTCACGGCGCACCAATGTTGGTGTGGAAAGGCTAGAAGTGTTTGAGTTTGACTAGGAATTTTCTGACCATCACCTGCCTAGGTTGCAGAGCATTTTCTTTCACTTGACTTCCCTGCCTTTAAGCTGTGTTTACACCTGTCCCCGTAGGCCCTGTAAGAAGCCACTGTCACCCTGGTGTTCGGTGCAAATGTCAGACACGAACCCCTGCCCACAGCCCATCCCCCTCCTGGCAGCAGCCCTCGGGGCAGAGACACGGTCCATGCAGTTGGCTTACGGAAACTACCTGCAGCCGGTGATGGAGAAAGTGGTGAGTTAAAGTCGCAGATAATGATTGGTTTTTCGTGGACTGCAGAGCAGATGATCTCTTGATCAATGCATCTCAACATGAAGGTGGACAGCTGTTGATCACATTCCCATAAAGCACCATGTTTTTGTGTGTTGTAGGAGATGGAGTCATTCGAGAGACACGTCTGTTTGACCCGGGACATTAAAACCACCCTGTCTCTTTCCATGGAGACGACTGTTTCCAAGGTAACCATTCATTTTCATTCACAGCATTTTCCTTTTTCCTGTCCAGTAAATATTTTTGTGAACTGTCAAGTGTTGTTTACCTTATCTGCTAGGTGTGATGCTTCAATTTTTTTGTGTGACAATACTTTTTTGTGGACAGTTATTAGATGTACAAAATTGGAACCAGCAGAGCAGTGATGTTGAAGTTGTTCTGTGACAGGTGAAGACTCCAGTTGTCAATAACAAGAGCAAAGTGTTGGTCCCTGGTCTTCCTGGTCATCAAGCTCCCGTGAAAGGAACTTATTTGGGGTCAGAGAAGAGGAAAATGGACACGGCAGCCAAAGAGGTTTGTTCTTACCTTCACACTTTGCTCCTCAATCTTCATCAAACTATAACATTTTTTTCAATTAAAACCTTGTTTTACATCCACATTTTTATAGATTTGCAGTATTGTTTAATTTTTCGAAATACCTTAATATTCACCGGTGGAAAGCGCATTGTTTTCCAGCAGTATCTTTGAAGGGGTGGTTGACAAGAATAAATGTATAAACTATATATGTAGCTGTTGTTGCACCGTTATCTGTTGGCACACTTACTGAAGCTGGGTTTTTTGTTACCCATTACACTTTTTATCTTGGGGCGCTGCAGTAAAACGGGGTGCTGGGTTTGATCTTTAATTTATCAGACGCAGCTGTAACTTTTTTGCAGCGGTCATGATTTAGAATCTTAATTTTAGGTTGAAGTGCCTGCTGTATATTGTGTTGAAGACGTGACTCCCAACTTTATCCTCTTGCAGATGACAATAGCACAGCGACTGGGTGAGATCGACCTGTCGAGCGCCTCAGCTGCAAAGGGGGCCCAGAAGGAGGCGCCGTCTCTGCAGACGGATAATTACGCGGTGCTGCTGGTGCAGGGCCTGGAGAGCGGCGACGCCAGCATCCTAAATGTGAGCCTGCGCCGCTGTGTGAGTGGTGGAGTGAAGTGGTCTGATCGTCTCTGGTTTCCCTCGGCAGAAAGTTTTCCAGACCCGCAAGGACACTGTGATAAAGAAAACGGTTGCTCGGTTACCTCTGCCTGCTGTTCTGCCGTTAGTCGAAGCAGTGAGTGGCTCGAGTGTTATTAACCTCCACAGTCAAATCCTTTAACGCACTTTCTAATCGCCCATTAACTTTCTCACCTGTAGCTCACGCAGAGGCTCCAGGGGCATCCTTTTTCGTGAGTAGACGCTCCAGGCTCAACTGGCTTGTGTAGGTCTTCCTGGCTTCTGACATCTGGTTCCGGTGTTTACTCCGCAGGGCGGTTCTGATCGTTCGGTGGTTGAAGGCCGTGCTCATGCATCACACATCATACTTGGCCTCGGTGAGTCCATGGCTGAACCTCACAATGACATGTTGCTATGACAACAGAGGCCGTGCTGTTGCATTTTTGTGTTCATCACAGGATTTAATGTTTGGAGCAAGCCTCAGTTCTCTGTCATGTTTCTGTAGAAAAAGGTTTCAGCTCAACTGACTTCTGTTCACCTTCAGAGACGACTGCTCTTCCAGAACAATGAATGTCTATGTTTGACTAGGACAGTGTTAACCAGGCTAGGCGCCTGATCGCTGCGCTATTCTGTCATTCACCCTCGTGTTTTTGATTCTTCAATGAATGTGACTGACTCTGGAGCTGTAGTGCTTCTTCATTGTTTTAGCAAAATGTTCTGTGATTCACCTCAAAAAGAGGACAGTTCCGTCGTCCCCTGAAACTCTGAATGTGACACTGATGTTGCGAACAAATCCCGACAATCTTAAAATGAGTTTTCGTCTACATGTCTGACCTCGTGTGACTTGGATCTTGAACTTTTCTGGGATCTGCTCTCATTGATGATCTCGAGACCCTGCAGTCAAGTGTGATCAACGTCGTGTCTGTTTTTTTATTGATTTTTTGTTTGTTTTTGTAGCTGCCTGACCTGGTGAGCCAGCTGGGCATGCTTTATCACATGATCGAGAGTCGAGTGAAGGTGTTCCACAAGCTAACAAAGCTACACGGGAAGCTGTATCTTCTCACAACGCAGGTGAGTGGCACCATCCACCCAGCATCAGGAGAGCTATTTTGGCTTCTTCAAGCTGAAAGTCCTTAGTTAGTCGAGTTAGTATGTCTGCATTTGCTGCTGGTCTGGATGCACTATAGCTTAGGGGCCACAAAGGGCCCTGGGCCTGCATTTGTCTGACCCTCCTGAAGTTAAATGATGAAACATACCTTGCAAAATTGTTTGAGTTTTTATATTAATTCATAATTATGTTTAAGGGAACGCATTTTTAAATATAAAAGACCATGATTTTTTTTTTTATTAACCTGTTCACTTATTTCTCTGCTTGTTATTTTTAGTTTTAGTTTTGAACCTGAACATGCTTTGTCGGCCTCTCTCCACTAGGTGGCGCGAAACGACAGCAGCAACATGGCGTCAGACGTCGATCACACAGCCAAACTGGTGTATGAAGAGGGTGAGTGACTAACTTTGAAGTGGCGTCTCCGCGTCCTCTCCAGTACTGACTCTTTCAAATCATTTTCTTCCTTGCCGAATCAATGATGCTGGTGTTAATTCACCCAGCCGTTCGCAGAGGCTCCGCGGTCCGTCACTCTGCCCCACTTGGCGATGCGCAACACGCAATTAAGGCTCGTGTTGCCAGGCAACCTGACCGGCAGCATCACATTGTCCCCTCTCAGATCAACAACCAGCCTCTTCCATTCAATCTGCTTTCACACTGAGGTGGAAACACTCGAAGCATGTTAAGATCATTAAGCCTCACGAGTGTCTCACGCAGCCAATATCAACAACATGAATTCAGTTATCGACTTCTTAGATATGTTCCGTCTCCCGGTGCCTTTGGTGCCTTTTCTTGTCGACTGCAGAATCTCATGTTTCCCTCGGCTGCTGATGGCTGGCAGGCATTCGTTGTTGCAAGGAAGGTTTCCACAACGTGAACTTGTTCTGAGGACTTTTGTTGGAGCGTTGTGTGCGCGCTCCAACATGGCCGACTACAAGCGCTTTAATATGCCTGTCAGTTTAAGTCGGCGGTGCGGCTGTTCTTAAGCCTAAGTTCTGGTGTAGTTTGGGTGTGGTCTAACATGGCTCTTCTCTTGGTTCTTCAGAGTCTTCAGATGAAGAAGCCCCGGATGACGAAGGTCTTGCCGGCAATGATTCTGACGTAAGTTTGTGCCCGTGTGTTTAGTCTTGGAGATGATCAGCCCTTTGAACTTTGCTCTTGTTTTGTGCAGAACTGGGAGGAAGAGGAAGAGGAGGCAGAGGCAGAGGAAGCGATGGAGGATGAAATAATTGAGCTGGATGATGATGATGATGATGAACCCCGAACAGGTTCAAAGGAGAACGGCGAGGAAGACATGGAACACGAGAATGAGAGCGAAGAAGAATGAGTGGAAATTGGTCCCCCTCCCCAACTTGGACTTGAGAGAGTCGTATATACGTTCATTTTACTTTCTTTTGATTTTATTCTGAGTGAGAAAAGTTTTACACAAAAACCACGGGACCCGCCTCGCTGCCACACCCTCGAACTTTAGCTCCCCCGTCTCTTCCTCGCTCGCAGGAGCCGACACGGCGTCCGAGGGCTTCGTCCGGCTCCCCAGTTCTATGGGCTCACGTTGGAAATGACTGAATAAATAACAGGAGGAAGTCGGTCTCCACTGTGGTCTGCATTCCAAACTCTAATCATCAACCGTAGACGAGTCACGGCTCGACTCGGGCCTGAGGTGGCTTCGCTCGGCCAGTTCACCCATCACGTCCCCAGCGATGTAAATCTGTCTGTACAGTGAAGTGTTTGTACGAGCTCTTCCTCTACGCCCCCCCCCCCGCCCCCCACAGTCGGATTAAATGAAATCTGTCAAGTCCTCCTGAATACACTTTGTTTTTCAAGCTGAGACGAGGAAAGATTGTGGAAATAAATGCCCTTGTCCAAATTCAAGTGTTTGGCGTGGAGATGCCGCGTTTGGGATCCTCCTGTTTGATCGTCCGTCGTCTTAAAGGTTTTACCTGGGAGAAGTTTTCAGTCGTGCTGCCAACAGAAGAGACACGGTGCCTCACAAAAAATGTGCTGTGGCGAAGTGGGGCTCGTTCAACACGTCTAAAAATGTTGAGCCTGCATCAACAGGAGCAAACTGAGTAAAAATCAGTCATTTCTAACAAATGATGTGAGTTATTTTTTGCACATAACCCCAAATTTAGATTATGCATTTCATAGTGTTTGAAGAGTTTTATTTTCTAATGCACGATAGATCGAAGCACCTGTGAATTATTTTTATTCAATACAAGAAGTTGGCGAAAATTTCAGGAGACACGTTTTGTTATAGACAGAAAATGCATCGTTCATACACCATCTTAATCTTTTAATAGTACAATAAATTAAAACTACGTAAAATATAAAAATCAGAGGTAAAACCTATAAATATCTCTGAATATTTACTCTAGAAATACATTTGTATGCAAGTAATGTGATCCTAAAAAGGGTTGTTAAAATCTGTTGCAGACCATTATATGGTATTCTCACGACTCACGAGTGTTCTCATCGATATTAACAGTCCAGATACTCTACCAGTAGGTGGAGCTCCAGGTTGAGCTTGTGGATTGAATAAATAGATGCTGCAACGCTCCAGCTCTCATGGGAACACGAGTGTGTGGTGATTCGACCTGACAGCAGCCAGACGTCCCTGGAATCGTCTCCTGGTCATTTGATTATCTCAAAATAGCACCATTTGTCATGTGACCTCACCAGGTGTCCACGGCAACCATTGAAAGCTCCTGAGTTTCAGCTAAGAGTCGACATCAGACAGTCTTTTTCCTCACACTAATTCTCATGTAAAGGCAGAAGTTGTTTCTCTTCAAGTCAGTGTTACGCTATGCAGTTGCCCCGTTCATCCTGCTTCCAGATGATCTTGACTGTGAAAGGCCTGTGGTGGTTCTTCCCAATGTCATACCACGACTTTGTCATCTGGTGTGTGTATAGTACCATAACCATGAGCTGGAATCACAGTGCCACATTTCCAGCAGCGTCAACCAGTACCATATACACCAAGTGACATCACAAGTAACATTGCAATGAAGGCATAAGATCGTCGCCCCATCCTCATCCCAACACCAACCATCCCTTTTGGACACTAGGAGAGGATACATTCGATTCACTTCATGACGTCACGCGTGAAGATAATGTATCACTGGCTGCCGTGCTGTGTTTTGTTTCCTGTACATCGAGTTGGACACGTTTTGGAAACGCCAGCTCCAACGTTTTTACAACCTCTCGCATCTGCGCTGATAATCTCACTTGGTTTGGTGAACCAACGGAGAACAAATGGGCAGAGCCGAAGCCGGCTTCACCGCTATATTGCGGTGATAGATCTGTTAACGTTAGCCTGGATGCTAGCCGACTATTGTTTGTTAAGAAGAAATAAAAACATTCTGTTGTACATACATGATGTATTGTTCATGTTGTCGGACACGGTCGACCATTTGGGTGTGATACGAGAGAAAGTAAAGTCCTCGTTCCTAAACTGTCCCTGTTGTCCCATCCAACATTTGTTTTTAAATTACAATGAGTGGAAAAAGGAATAATGTGTTCCAAGCCTTAAAATAGTCTTTTGTAGGAGTTAATGTAGAGTGTCTGCTGCAGGTGGCTGTTCCTCTATGTGTGTGGCCGCTGCATGTGGGAGGGGTTGGCGAGTGAGTGACGTCTCTCCAGAAGTGAAGAGGTGCCCGGTGCGTGTCCAGCTCTGAATGTGCGCTTCTGTGCAGTTTGGCTGTGACAAAGTCATAAACCAAGTCACGCTCTGTCCCAGACTCGCCTCGTCCCTGTCCCAGCTCCAGCCCA